>NC_056727.1:1017935367-1018235367 GCF_019279795.1 Protopterus annectens
TTTTTATTTTTTGTAGTTTCCGGATTTACTTGCATGCTGGCTGTATTTTCCTGCCACTGTTCTTAAACACATACACATTTACATAAATGTATTATGCACTGCCACAACTCATAGATATGGGCAGCTGTAATGAACTGTGGCATACAGAATACTTTCAGATTCTGTGAGTACTGCAGAGATGTGAATGGTACACAGAGATGTAAATGAGCAACAGTGCTGCAGAAGTGGTCTTAGCATGACAGTGCTACATGTTGCAGATACTTAGCAAAGTATAATATATCTAGGAGTTATCTATTGTTTGCATCTCATTAAGTAACTATTCCCTGTTTCACTGTCTTCTGCAATCATGCCACATAGAGTCTTAAGAAAGTATCAATTAATTCATATACTGATGGGGCAGGGTCATTAACATATTACTGAGGGAGAGGTCAGCAGGGTCAGTCTGTAGGAATGGGGAAATATGTGTTTGTGATAACACTGTTGCCTGCACTACAGAGAACTCCACATTGCACTTACCAAATCCTGTTTCTGGGAATAGTTTTGATTATGGAATGCAGTACGCTAAGGGATCCTTAAAACTGGAATGTTTCTAGAGCACATATGATCCTCACTAAGGGATCATATGTGCTCTAGAAACATTCCAATTTTAAATGTGTTCTCCTTATCAGTGAAATCATGACAGGTCTAATCCTCAGCAGACAATCAGATTATCTTTCTGCATTCTACTTTGGTATTACCTTGGGTTAATCATATGCATTGCTGGGAAACACAGCTTCTCAACTCAAAGAAAGATAATAGTGCATCTTGAGTGAATAAACTGATAAGCAATCTACTGCCAATATAACATATGTTTTGGACCCTGTACATGGATGAAAAATAGGCTACACTCTAGTGCATTTCATATTGCTTGTGATGACAATACAATGGAGCAGGTCCATACATTTTGGGACTGCCCTGCTCTGATATGCATTGGACTCCCATGATATATTTTGCCCCTTTTGCAATAGATACTGTCATTTCCTGACATGCTTTAGTTTTAGCAACTAGATCTCATTCTTTAATACCCTCCTTTGGCTGACATGTGAAAGTATGGTTAGGTTATTCTAGACCCTTCCCCAGATCACATATGGTCAAGCACTGGGAATCTTCTTCAGAAATATTCCTCACTCATGCCTCTCAGCTGGCCAGATTGTTGCCTCATATTTTTAGTCTGTTCCTCATTAAATTTTGTTTTTCTGATAAATCACTGGCAAATCATTTGAGGTCTGAAGTCAGAAAATAATGACAGACATTTCAGTTTCAGACTTTATAGCTTCAGGAAAATTCATGCTAATGCAAAACTGTATTTTTTATCAACTTTCTAAGTTTGTAAGAGCAATATTTAAAAAGTGTCCCTATTTTTGGGCATCCCCCCATTATTTATGGCTTTGCCCAGATTTCTTGCTCTAAGAGGTTGAGAGGTATGTCCTCACTTTTCACTGGAAGACTTAACATTATATATATATATATATATATATATATATATATATATATATATATATATATATATATATATATACCTATGAGGCAGGGTCTATTATTAGTCTAAATTCTCAAAAAGGAACTGTTGCAATAGGTACTTTTCAAAGATGATATTATACTCAGTTATGGGTCTGATAATGGCTGTGGACCTGGATGGCATACCATTGCTTATGAATTGTGTCTCATAGAATGATATTCTTACTGTCTTGGCTACATGTTGGTTGAACTTCTGATTACTGTCTACATATGTTCCCAGATCCCTAACTATTGGGTCATGTCTAGGGGTGTTTTATTGATGAAGTAATTAGCTTAGGTGGACACTTTTTCAAAGGACACTATAATGTATATCTTTGCATTGAATTTTAATCCATGGCTTTTGTACCAATCATTTATTTGTGTTAGACCCTTTTGTAGGATGCTGATGTCATGGGGGGCAATTGATAATAGCTCAAAATTTGCAATCATCTGCAAACTTGGTGAGCCAGACACCTTTGACATTAGCCTTGACTTCAGAAAAGCATATGCCATACAGGAGCAGGCTAAAACAGAGCACTGGGGTACTCTGCTGATGACTCGACTCACAGTGGAGGTGGTCATACCAATCCTGACTTCTTGGGTCCTTTCTGTGTTTCAGCTAGCAATCCAGAAAGTTATGTATTGATTTATGCCTAGTTCTGAGAATTTGTGAATAATACTTGAGTGAGGTATTGTATAGAAAACCTTGGCCAGATCAAGGTAAGTGGTATGCATCATTTCCCCCTTATCCATAGACAGGGTGACCCTTTCAAAGAAGTCTATCAGTTTAAGTAAGCAAGACCTTCCCTTAACAAAGCCAAACTTAGGTGGGTCTAGTGTCTGTAGGTTGCCGTTATCCATGCTGTTCATTTCCATGATAATTTGTTCCATGGCTTTGTATAGTAGACTTCTCAGACTGATTGATCTGTTGTTCCTGGGGTCAGTTGATGGTCCACAGTTATAGGTATACCTTCTACCAGCACCTGCAGGACTGCATGGATAAGGCAATCCCAAGCAAAACAAAGACTCTTTGTACCAAAGGCAAGCGTCCAGTCTGGTGGACCCCAGCCATAAACAAACTCTACAACAAAAGGAGGAAGCTACTACAAGATAGAGCAAAATCCTTAAAAGGTAAGACACCCTTGATCACTATAAGTAAAAAACTAAGAGCTCTCATAAAATCATCCAAAGCAAATTTCGAGAGAAAAATAGCTAAAGACTCAAAAGACAATCATAAGGCCTTCTTTAGCTATGTTAGAAACCTAGGAGGTAACTCCCAGATATGCTCAGAACTAGTTCAAAATGATGTGAAGATTACTGATCCTACAGACATTGCCAACATACTGGCTGACAGGTTCAGTGCAAACTTCTCCCCCCCCCAAAGGGAGAGATATCTATACCAAATGAGTGCAGCCCCCAAACAGCTCCAGCGCCCAAGTGAGAACTGCTCTCTCCAAAGCAAAGAACACAGCATCCATGGGACCCGATGGTGTCCCCGGCTGTGTGCTCCACGAACTCAATGAGGAATTAAACCCACAGCTACGACAGCTGTTTAATCAAAGTCTTACCTCTGGATACGCACTCCAGGAGTGGCGCACTGCAACTGTGGTCCCACTTCACAAAGGCGGTGCCTCCACAGACCCTGGAAATTACCGGCCCATTAGCTTGACAAGCCTTATCTGCAAAGCCATGGAGAGGATCATAATGGACCTCATAAATAAAGACATAGGGAATTTGCAGACTTTGGATCCAACCCAGTTTGGCTTTGTCAAAGGCAGATCATGCCTTTTAAACTTGGTTGACTTTTTCAAACAGTCACCAAAGCCATTGATGAGGGAAAGGCAGTCCATACAGCCTACCTCGATCTGGCTAAGGCCTTGATACAATACCCCACTCGGGTATCATTGAAAAACTCATCAGCTTAAATGTTAACCCATACATCACAAGATGGGTTGCAAACTGGCTGAGTGACAGAACCCACAGGGTCAGAGTTGCTGGCGCCATGTCAGACTCAAAGCCTGTCACAAGTGGTGTCCCACAGGGCTCAGTCCTGGGCCCACTCTTGTTTGGCATCTACTTTTCCGAAGTACAAGCAAACACAGGAGGGTTATGGCTGACAAAGTTTGCAGATGACTGCAAACTGGGCCATAGTAGAAAACACATCTGACACAGATATCCTTCAGAAGGGTCTCACAGAAACGGATAACTGGTGCCAGAGCCACGGCCTAAAGTTAAATGCCAAAAAATGCATAGTCATACCCTTCGGGAAAAACAAGGTTACCCCTAGCTACCAAATAGGTTGCAATCCACTGAGCACAGAAGAAGTTATCAGGGACCTGGGGACCCAGGTTGATAGTAGTCTGTCATTCGACACCCATGTAGCTAAAGTAGTTAGGAAGTCCTTCTACATTGCCCACCTTATCATGAAGGGATTCTCATCTAGATCAAGGGAGGTCATAGTCTCCTTTACTCATCACTCATCAGACCAATGATTGAGTACAATGCCCCATTCGAATGTATCTGACCCGACACTTGCAGCAGCTGGAGAGGCCACAAAAGTTCCTCACCAAAAGGATAAAGGGTCTCAAAATCTGTCCTATGCTGCCCGACTGAAAGAACTCCAGCTCTATTCAGTCGCCACCGCTTGCTCAGAGGTGACCTTTGCCTAACATACAAGGCCATGTCAAACCCAGATTTGATGAATATGCTTCACCTCAAAACATCTAGATCCATCAGAGCCACAAGGGCGGGAGACTTAAACCTCGACACGGCTATTAATAGGACGTGCTGGAGGGATAGATTCATCACCCAAAGACTCCCTATGCTGTGGAACAAAATCCCGGTACATGTGAGGCAGAGCACCTCGCTGGCCTTGTTCAAGAGAAATCTTGACCAATGGATGGGAGATCGCAGATATACCCCAGGAATTACCTCAGTGTCACTGCTCGACAGAGGCACAGCAAAATAATGGGTATAGTTCCCCATACTAAAGGGGTGGCGTAAGCCACAAAACGATGGGCTAGGCTTATAAATGCCCTCGGGCAGATAGCCTAGTATGAACCTATGAACCTATGAACCTATATATATATATATATATATATATATATATATATATATATATATATATATATACATACCTCAGTATTTATTGGTAATATATCTATATATTGTTATACACATATATGGATCCCCATACATCTCTATCTCCCTCTCTATGTATGTTTCTTTTCATAAATATATATATATATATATATATATATATATATATATATATATATATATATATATATATATATATATATATATACACACACATACCAATCCTTCCTAATTGCACAGTCTCTTTCCTATTGTAAACTGGCTATAAAGTAGGGTATGTTTGAGAAAACATCTTGAAAACATCCATCTCAAATGGCTTACTGGTAAATTGCTGTGAATATGATGGGTAGGTTCCTGGGTTCAAGACCTGTAAGGGCTATTTATTTTGTTGCTAGGCAGAACAAGGACTGCTGGATACAGACTGATTAAGGCAGTTTTGAGCAGCCTTAAGCATGTTTACGTGGGTTGCATGATGGTAAGTGGTGGTAATGCACGGTTAAACCATGTATCCTTCGCTTACCAGTGTGCAAATCTGCTTAGCGTTAACATTTAAGCAATGCTGAAATCTGCTAAGCATAGCTCAGCCCTGGTAATCTTTGGTCACATTCCAGTCTGATAAAATAGCAGGGTAATGACATCCTTAATAAGTGTATTTAACTTCCTGTACATAACATGTTTCTATGTGCTGTCATTGCAGTAGCAAGGGGTGTGACTATACTCTATGGGACACCTGGGTATACATGGGTAGTACCACAATCTTTTTTCTTTGTACTTGTTTTATATATGGGTAGTATCCCAGCTTATATGCACTCACACTTGCATGTTACACCAGCTACAGTGCACTGGTTGACAAAAATAGTTTAACACATAATGTATCATTACATTAGTAATGGGGTACTGGGGTAGTAGCTACTTTAAATTTTCCATTACCCTACAAGAGTCAGGCGCAGGAGTGCTCAATAAGCAGAGGAAGGGGAAAACGCAAGTTATCGGGCGAGAATCGGGAGTCAAGGAGAAAGAAGAACTAAATGTTTTGTTTTTTAATCTATCTTCCAAAGTTTTTTCAGATGATGAATGCTCTGTTCTGAATAGAGGCCTCTCATTTATACCCTCCCAAGGGAGTAGCCTGTCTGATACCTTGATTATGCTACATAAATTTACTAGGAAGGTAGCTCTTAAATGCTTATTTAAAGACTCTGGCAAAGATGTTATAACTTATGACACGACAGTGTCGAAGAGAAAAAGTACTTTTGTGCCGCATTTGCCTAGTCAAATCGACTGCTTTCAAAGAGCTTGTGAATACGATTTGTACCTTTTTTATAAGGGAGGAACACATAAGCGTTTATTTGTTAATTTGAATGCTGCGCAGAAGCAGGCTTTGGAGTCTTTGAATAATGATATAAACTTGGTTTTCAGACCTGCTGACAAAGGGGGGGGGGGGATAGTAGCCATGGATACTGTTTTTTACAATGACCTGATGGCAGATATGTTAAAAGATGACATAGCTTATTTAGAAATAAACAAAGCTGAGGTGAGCTCTATAATAAGAAATGTGCATGACACACTTTATGATCTCCTAATGACAAGATGTGTTGACAAAGGTCTTTATGACTATCTGATGATAGAAGCGCCTTTAATTCCTCTCATTAAAGGTCTTCCCAAGATACATAAAGGGGTATTTCCTCCACCCCTACGACCTATTGTATCTGGGAAGTTATGGGTTACTGAACATGCGTCCCATTATGTGCAGTCGAAGTTGGGTCCTCTGATGGGTCTTATACCCACTATTTTAAAGAATTCCTTTGATTTATTAGAGGATCTGAAAAATGTCGTCTTGCTTGATAGTTTAAGATCAGATACCTTGATGGTCACCTTGGATATAAAAAACCTATTCACTAGCATTCCAAATGAATTTGGAGTAGATGCAGTGAGAGATTGTCTAATTGAATTGAGTGATCTAGATAATACCGACCAGATGACGATTTGCACCCTTTTAGATCTTATCTTGAATAACAATGTCTTCCTATTTCAAGATAGGATATATAGGCAAACATGGGGGGTGGCAATGGGCACCCCCTGTGCTAATGCCTATGCCAATCTGGCTGTGTATGTATGGGAGAAGACACATATCTTTAATGATCTGAGATTTAGAGCTAATGTTATCCTGTATAGGCGTTTTGTTGATGATATCCTCCTTTTTTGGAATGGAGGCGTCGAGTCACTGAATGAATTTGTAGATTATATGGGTTCGACTACGGCATTTTTGGATTTCACCTATGAGTATTCATTTACAGAGGTGAATTACCTTGATGTCACTATCTATAAGGATGCCTTGAATGAAATTACTACCTCCTTATACAGGAAACCATGTTGGAGGAACAGTATACTCCATTATGGAAGCATGCATCCCAGGTATATTTTCCCCAATGTAGTAAAAAATCAAATGTCGAGAATAATGAGACTCTGTAACATAGACAGCAATAAGAAGTGGCTTTTGGATTTTCAGGCCAAATGTTTTTTGGATAGGGGATATCCCTCTCAGTTGGTCCTAGAATATAGAAATAATACCACCTCGAAGGATGAAATATATTCTAAGAGTGGGTTTACTAGTGGACATCTAGTAAATGGTACTAAGTTCTATAATAGGAACAAGGTTAATTATGATATCAAATACACAAATGATGTAGGATATATTAGAGACATCATTTATGGAAATTGGAAATTGCTTACTATGGATAATGAATTATTGAAAATAGTGGGAGAAAGACCAAGTTTTAGGTATAATAATTGTTATAATTTAAAAAGATTATTGTGTAGAGAGAACGTTAAGATTGAGCCCTTGGATATCAGGACAAGTTTTAGACAGGGAACTTTTCCCTGTAGGAAATGCTGTACCTGTAAATTTATTACAAGTGTGCAGAATTTTGAACTCACTGAGCTGGGTATGTCATTCAAACCGAATTTTTATGCAACCTGTGACACAGTGAATGTCATTTACTTGGCCACTTGTGACAGTTGTGAGGCATACTATGTGGGAATGACCACACGCAGACTAAAAGATCGAGTCTATAATCATATTTATGACATAAGAAAAGCAAATATTAGTAATGCCTTAGCTAAACACTGTCAAGTATATCCAGCCCATGTCTTCAAGTTTAGAGTACTGCAGATACAGCACCTGAATAGAAGAGAAGGTGATTCCTTAGGGGCTCTCGAATTGAATGAACTGAAGTGGATCCTCAATCTTAGAGCTCATGTGGAACCAGGGCTAAATTCGGCTGTTAATATTAGGCCCGCCCTTTTATAATTTCATTTTTTCCTGGTCCAATACTCTTCTTTCTCTCTATCCCTTTTTCTACTTTCCTTCCTTTCCCGCATTCCATTCCTCTTCCTTTCCTCTCCCTACCCCCCTACCCTCCTCCCCCCCTTTTCCCCCCCTCCCCACTTTTTCCATGTTTTCCCCCTGTTCTCCTTTTTCTTCATTTTTCTTTGGTTCTTTTTAGACGTAACTTTTCTTTCTTCTGTTCTTGGTATCTTTCTTCTTATGGCCTTGTTCTGGTTGCTAATGTATTTTACATCCACTTATAATTCATTATCCTTTGGAATTGATATCTTTTAGACGGTTGGTTTATATTCACATTGAATTATGACAATAACATAATATAATATTTTATAATATTCATTTGTGAATGATGTTAGAGGATTAGATGTTCGTAGATATTGGGATTTAGTTAAAGTAGAAGTTTAAATAAGGTCATTTTTTTATGCCCTACCTATATATACTATATATATGAACCTACATGAATATAAATGATGCAAATGTTTTTTCTTTCTGCCATATATGGGTATGGTTTTCTGTCTAATTAATTAATTGTTTCATAATTGCTTATTTATTGTTTAATTGCCTTGTTAAATGCATTAGCTTAATGTATATAAGGATAGGGATTAGCCCTTTTTATTTATAACCTGATGAAGCGCACAGTTAATGTGCGTGAAAGTGCTTGTTCTTTTACATAATTAAACGGAATTGTTTGATTTTATTATCGTGGTGGTTTCAGTGATTTTCCAGCTCCTATCATTACATTAGTACTTTTAACAGTGCTTTTCCAAGTAAGAGTAGATTGAAGATTGTAGTACTAGAACCATACACCCTTGCATGCAAAGCTGGGACTCTGAGTACTGACTATCTTGTTCTTGGTGTTTGAGATGTATGTTTTTATGTATTTCCTATTGGATATTGATCTGATATGTTGATGTTAACTGTAGACTACTATATTTTCTGGACATGTCATTGAGCACTGCTGTCATGTAGTAATGGCATACTTTTCTGTTTCAGACTTCTATCTTTCAAAACATTTAATCTAATGCATAACCTGTTGGCTATCTACTTTCTGTCTGTCCTCTGTACAGATGTGCAGATGTCAGGTATTGCTAAGGCCATTCCACTACATAGGTGCCCACATAGTATTGCTCTGTGGGCCTGGACACTGCTGCTAGTTCCGACATGTGGGACATTCCTTAATGTAGGCCCTACCCCTTTTCCTTGCCTGTGTGAGGGACATTACAGAGGTGGTGGGCTACAGATTTATATACAGCAGGTGGCAATATGTCAGAGGACAGGACATGTGGAGACAGCCAAAAAACATGGGGGGCATATCCCCAGATTTGTGAACGATTCTATGTCATCAGTGCTGTTATACACATGGTGGATTGATAGACTGACAGGGTTTGTTTGGACATGCATTTAGTGAGTGACTTCACGACTGACAGTGATATGTCACTGACATACCTCTCCACTGGCACGCTATCCACAGACTGGCCAAATGTCTGCCTGTTATGATTTGTCTGTTTCCCAGGCAGTTGGTGTCCTTGGTAAATCGGTCGTGGACTCTGGGGAATGTAGTCGGTAAATACTCACATCTATTGGTATTACCGACGTCATATTCCTCATAAAGGATGTTACGACAAACCCAGTAACATCTGCAACTGCCTCAATGTATGACAGCAATATGTCCAATCTACCTTTGTGTTTGTGCCTCTGTCCCCAAATGATGTCAGACTTTGTCCAGATTTCAATGAGGCACAGACATATTTATTATCATTACCGTTTGACTTAATTCCTGCTTCCATCCAGTGATGTAGTAGACCCACAGACATGTCAAGGAAGAGGCCATAGATATGAGTCCTGAGTCTGTACATTCTGAGGTGAACTGTACATGTGAGAGGCCTGTGTATGTCTGGCCATTGTTAACAGACTGTCATGATTGTGTACACATGTCATGTGTACATGTTATTTGGGCTGTGTATGTAGGGGGTGGATGTAAGTATTATGACTGCTTATTTATCTGACTGTGCATGCTACTACAGTTTCCATTGCTCTATTGGCTGTATGTGTTTATCAGGGCAGACTGAGACATGTCCTGTACCAAGGTCAGGATTCAGACTGCACTGAAAATTGGGACTGTATATGTAGGGCTAATGTGTGAGTGGCAAACAATGATGTATTTGTTCACACAGTCCATATACTCTACTGTTCACTTGTCTTATCAGTATGCGACTGTGGTGAAATTGGTTGTGGGTATGCACTTTCACACTGGTGTCTGTCTGTCACTGCCATTACATCCCCATAGTGCATGATATATTTGCAAATACATGTGTAATTACTCATAGCAGATTTCCTAATTCAATTACTTGTGCTATTTCAGTAAATATATGTTAGAGCACAAAGGACGGTGTTACTACAACAACTGTGTTAGCTTATCTACACCAGTACTTCAGATACATCCCCATTTTCATGGCTTCTACCCACCACTTTGTCAGCCTTGGTCTAGATTCATTGCAGAATGGGGTTCTGAGCATACCTGTCAACTGGATGGATTGTTTCAGGATGTCCAGGTTTATTGTTCATATTTCTGGTCTGTTTTACAGATTATTATCATTTCTCTGGTAAATCACTGTAATTATATGATTGTTGTCAGAAAATGAGGACATACATTTCATTTACCTACGTCACATCCATCAGAATATGTATGCTGAAAAAAACTGTGTCATTTTGTCAAGAAGAGTACAGGGGGACAATGACCTCTTCCTTACTGGATGCTACTGCGTTTATACTGAGATGTGCCACATAGAAGGTCTTTGTGACCACAGTGGCAATATGGTGGTCAACAGACATTGCTGTCAACTTGTGTACCCAGATCTTTTATAACGCCTTTTTTGTTCAGGGGACTACCATCAATGTGGTAAATCCCCAAAGGGGATGACAACACATTTTCTGATATTGAGCTTAAGGCCATGGCTCTGACACTATTGGTCTCAGTGAAGCCTTTCAGTAGGATACCAACATCACTTGGGTAGTTAATAATAGCTCCCAACTTATAAGTGTCTGCAGACTTTGTCAGCCAGAGTCCCTTCATGTTGGCATGGCTTTCAGAGAAGTTGATACCAAATATGAGACGATCCAGTGGACAGAATCCTGTGAGACTTCACTTATGACTGCTCAGCAGTGTGACTTGGAGTCAGCTTTTTCCACATGTGAGTCCAATCTGTGACCCAGTTTGCAACCCACCTAGTGATATAGGGGCTGATGCCTAGCTTAGTGAGTTTTTGCATGATTCCTGAATGGGGAATGTTATCAAAGGCTTTGGCCAGATGAAGGTAGTCTGCATGTGCCACCTACCTTCACTCACAGCTCAGGTGACTGATGCCAAGAAGTTGACCAGGTTGATTGATCTGGTATGGCCTACCATTCACAAAAGTAAACTGTGTGGGATCCTGTGTCTGTAGATTCCCATATCCCTGTTTATTAGGTGCATGATGATACATTCCATACCTTTGCATAACAGACTTGTCAGGCATTTGGGGCGGTATTTCCCAGAGTCTGTCGTCACGCCTCATTTGTGGGCAGGGGTGACTGTAGCAGTGCACAATTCAGTAGGGACAAAGCCTGAGGTGAGGCTGTGCTTGAACAAGGCACACAAGTGAGGTGCCAGGTCACTCTGTAGTTCATGTAAAGCACAGCCAGGGATATTGTCAGGCCACATAGAAACTGTATTCTTGGGCTTGGATAGTGGTGTTTTAACCTGTGCAGCAGTAATACTGGGTGCCTGGCAGTGTACTGGTATTGTGATTGGTCCTTTGGGGGGGAGGGTAAAGTTTGCGCTCAATATGTAAGCCAATATATTGGCAATATTTGTTGGCTCAGTCTAGGAGGTACTATTGTCTAGTAGCTCAGAACAAATCTTGGTATTGCCATGGAGATTCTTTACATAACTGTATGAGGCCTTGTGGTTGTCTTTACTATGTGCTCCAATTCTGTTTTCACAGCTAACTTTGTAGTATTTGATGAGGGATCTCAACATTTAATTGAGGTTGATAAGGGATTTTTTCCAGTCTTGGGACTTCACCTTATTCCATATCAGTTCCCTCACACCATCAATGACAATTGCAACAGTGTCTCCACATATGTTGTCATCCTCAAAGGAAACAACATAATTCACCCTGTACTGGGGGTAAATAACACCTCGTACACACATACCATGGATATAGGCATCCTGCATCAGACAGGGTAGGTGGGGACATCATCACCCTGTCCACCCCAGTTGTACAGGGGGATATGCACATCAACCACACTCCTCCCTTCAGCAATGGTGAGCATGTACATATTGCCTACTGATGGCAACAACAGTATATCCCCATAGGGAATAATAACATCACTGTCTGCCTCCTACATGAATTCAGGCATGGAAGATGGCCACTGTCAACCCTCTACATAGAAATAAATGGAGAATAGAGAATATGCAATCAGTTGTCCAACATTGGGGGGAATAAGATAGCTCAGAGCCAGGAGTGTAATGCAAGCTGCTATAGTCATGATAGCTTGGAGGGTTATGGTGTAGTGTGATTATTTGCAAGTAATATCCACTGTTCATGTCCAAATTGACAACTGTATGAGGTCATGTGACCTTTTTCCTGTTTATGTCTTCCAGGTAACATGCAGAGGGCACGCCTACCAACATGCTCTGTTGGGAAAACTGACATCATCACCCAATATGTGATAGAACATTATGCCCTGTTATTTGGATGGAGAGCTGAAGATGTGTGGGAGAGGACCACCCAGTGGAACAGTCTGGTCCATGGGGTAAATGATGCTGGCCTGCATAGCAGAACTTATGAGCAGGGGCAGCATTGGGCCACTGACCTCATCCACCATGCCCATCAATGGACTGCTGCCATAGCAAAGGACCGGCTAACAAGAGGTGGGAGCCCAGCCATCCAGCCCCCTCTGACACCCACCAAGGAGCTCCTCACCAACCTTGAGGCACCTGCCCAATGCACAAGCCATGAAGCTGTGGAAAGCATTGTGGAGGTGGGTTGCACACTCACACACACACACTGGATGAGGATCGTGCAAGTAAGGGCCCAGTGGGGATTAGTACACTAATGTATCAGACATACATTTATCTGTATTGCATCTACATCCATGTGTTAGGTCTGACTGCAGTTGTGGATGGGGTTTTCTAATGCACCAAGGTGCACATCTATGGTGAGGAAGAACAGTGTTTATTATCGAGGTTAGTACTGTAAATGTGCAGACATGCTGCATCCATCTTGTAATGAGGCCACATGTGAGTCTGCTGACAATAACTCCCTCTTACAACTACATAGGACCCTCTGGTCTGCATATGGGGCAGCAGCCTGAAGCTGGTGAATATCCCAGGCATGTGAAGGGCATGCAATTTACCATGCACACAGCCATCAGTAATAGCTATATTGCTTTATGTCATACCTGTACTGCTTTTTGTGCATGTTCATTTGTGCTGAGATTAACTGCATTGCATCACAACAGTCACCACTGTGGTCTATCTGATGTGAATTCAACATTCCTGTAGCATACCTCACAACATGTCAGTGCCAAGATGTCTGGACAGAGGCCAGCAAAATGGGCTGAACAAATGGTCTAAGGTAGGGACATGTGTGACACATTAGAGGTATACAGTGGATATAAATTGTGTACACACCCCTGTTAAGATGCAAGGTATTCCTGTTACATAGTAATTAGGACCACAATATGTCATTCCACACCTCTTCAAACCTTTAATGTGACCCATAACATGAACAGTTCACTTGTAAAACCAACCATCTGGACTCGTATTGCACCTACAAGGCTGGCCACCTGTGAGGGTTGCAGATGTCATATCAGCATGATGTTTCAGTCAGGTATGATACCTCATGCTGCCATATGTGTCAGTACACTTATTGTAGCCTATTTGGCTACAATATCATATACATGGGCATTGTTAAGGCACACAGACAACTTCTGAAACGTAAAGGTTGCAATCATATGGATATTCCACACACCTGTACAGAGGACTGTACAATGTTTTAACCTGCTGCATGTGAGACAGATGCTGTTATCACACTATATAAACTAATGGCAGTAGGAGGTGGTCACCAGCCATGCATGATACACACATCAAAATGGTATAAGCCACACAAGATATAATCCTCACACACAAACAATTGCCAGCATTGGAATTAGAACTCCTGCCTATCTAGGTATTTCTATTATAGTACTTCAGTTATCAGACGGGCCAGAGAGCTTATACATTTCCACCTAGTCCAAAGGTACTTCTGAGGTGGATGACATCAACAGAACTACTAGATTGGGGCGAGGGGAAGTGTGAAGGGAAGTACACAAGTCAAAAATGGTACAAGTCAGACAGTATATGATTCACACACACACACACACACACACACACACACACACACACACACACACACACACACACACACACACACACACACACACACCTGCCAGTATTGGGATTAGAACTCATGCCTCTCTAGTTATGTCTACTATAATGTTACACAGTTACTGCACATGCTACAGAGCTTACTGAATTTTCACATGGCCAAAGCTGATGATAACTGCACAGCTGAGGTAAAGTACTACAGGTGGCAGACAGTCTGCCTTCTGTTCAACCCTTACATTCTGCTAGTTCTTTCTGTCTTGCACTTCAAAAAGCATTATGGCTTGGCACTTCACCAGGTTATTGTATCAAGAAGTGTGACACACCTGGGAGCTGTCAGCAGTACTTGTTCATCACAGATGTAGTCCCAGTACTTACTAGTTATGCCCACCCCGCCTGGCATGTTTGAAGTGTGATTTCCTGTGCTTTCACCCTTTAACCTGGTGCGCTTGTCAATTCTGAGGCACTGTTGCAACTGCCTCATGTACACAGACAACCCTCCCCTCTAAACTCCAAACACTCAGACCTGTGAGAGTTACCCATATATCACCCGATGTGGACATATGCACTCTCCAGCAGAGACTGGACTAGCAGGTCAAGAAGATAAGATCAACACCTGCACCACACCATGTGGAACATGTACCCCACCATGACACCCACTTTGACAGCCATGACATACAGTGAAAAGCCACACACCCACCTTCCCAGAGGCACTCAATCAACATTTACCCAAACAGTACAGACCAGCAAGAGAGACACCCACTCAGACAACATGATATGGTACATGCCAAGGGACACATATTTAACCTACACAGTGTGCCCTCAACCTAAGCTCCTAAGGCTAACCACCTTGCACAACACAGTGATCATGGGTAACTCATTGCTGAGGCACACATATATCCCACTCACTAAGTTGAGTATGGAGCAGGTAACAGCCAAACATCTATCACATGTCAGCATCCAACACATGACACAGCCAGTCATGGCACTCCACAACAACTATGAGTATCACTCTGTATCCATGTGGGTGTGAATGACTTGGGACACACCTCCCTGGACTACATGACAAGAGACACGGTTGAGTTCTCTGATTATGTTGTCCAGGCAGGTGTGACAGTAGACCTCAGCAGTGTATCGCCATCACCCAGAATGATGCTGCGGTACTATCAACAGATGATTGACTGCAACATTCGCTTATGTGTTTTGTGTCATTCTCAGGGGATCCAGTACCTCTCTGCTTGGGATGACATGATTGAGAGAACCCAATGACTTGCCACAGATGTTCTTCATCTGTCAGCGCTGGGTTTCCAGGTACTGGCTAAGTGTCTTGCCACCCCTATAATACCTTATTAGTCAGTGTTCCTAATGTAATTACCACCATAACAGCTAGAAATGTATGTAATCTGAGGGTCATGCTGATCAACAGTAGACATCTGTCAGGATGCAGTCACTCAATGCACTCAGAGTGGAGGACACATATCTGTTGTAATAGAGAGGTGGTTCACAGCAGCAGACATCAGCCCTGCAGTATCAGGCTATGACACATTCCACAGCTGTCACCCCCCCCAAACATGGACCACACCACACCTCCACAGGTGGTCTTGTCTCCATATTCATTATGGCTAGGAATACCTCCAGACTAGTATCCCAGCATAATGCATTGGAGTACTTCTGGTACAACGGCCTTGGGGTAATACTGCAATCCTGACCAAAGCCTGCTATGGGTCCATATCTATGTCCTTAGACTGCCAAAACACATTCCTCAACTCCCTGCCATCTATGATGGTCCAACACAACACTGAGATAGTATGAGACTTCAACTACCCCCCCCCCCCATCACCTTGGGGAAAGTAGCCAAGCACCAGTACAGTGACCCAACATTTCTGTGATTCATCATTTCCAATGCCCTGGACCAGCTCATACTGACCTCCAGTAGAGGATACAACAACCTTGACCTGTGTTGACTATTTCAATATGGGACTGTTGATTATCCACAGTTGTCAATCCCTGCATGGTGAGATCCACACAGGCTGCAATCAACACGGAACATGTCAGCCACACTCCCCACAAAGTTAGCCACCTTGGAAAACCTCTCCAAAGCTGACTTTGCAGCCATGAGAACAGGGGTGGATGACTTCACTGCACCCATGGCAATGAGAAATAGCTAAATGACTGTGGAATCATACATATATGCACTGTACAAACAGGTACATGAATGCTTGGTACTAGCCAAAGCCAACAGAACCCAGACACTGTCCTCCAAACACTGGGAGACAATGTGATGGTCCCCTGCCATTACTAAAGTGTACATCAGAAGGAGGACACTGTTGAAGAGAAAGGTGGTGACCCATGACTGTTGAACTCCCTTATTAGCCTCAAATACAACTTTGGATCCCTCATGGAATCCCCTACAGGCATCTATGATGGCAGACATGCAGCACACACTGATGACAATCACAACAGCCTTTGATGGTTACATCAACAACTTCCACAGCATTAAACACTAGTGTTGTGAGTTACTGCACAATGCTAATATCTATCCTGAGACAACAGATATTGGCCACAGTCTTGGCAACACATTCAGTGCCGGCTTTACTCCTCTCTCCCCCCACAAGTGAAGTGCTGAGTGAATGTGTTTTCATATGCTGTATCCTGTTTCTGTTCTAGACATCTGTGTTTCACCAGGATGTGGCCCTGCAGCATGAACATGGGGTATGGCAGTGTGGTAACACGTCCGCCATGTCATAGGCAGGGTACAGCTGTATGTGCATGGAAATCCCCTATCTGTAACACAGTGATTGCATATGCCTCACAGATTATAGGGCTGAGGGTTGTATATAGGTATATGGTGTAGAGTGGAGACTGGTACGTGTTGTGGTTTGAACACGCCTCCGATGTCTAATAACCACAGCCACAGGGAATATTTATCAACCAAATACACTGAGATTACTATTCACACACACACACACACACACACACACACACGCACACACACGCACACACACACACACACACACACACACACACACACACGCACACACACACACACACACAAACACTCACATTTGCCAGTACTGAGATCCATAGATTCATTGCTTCATAAGTGTGTAGTAGGTGAATGGGCCTGAAGGCTCTACAAGGCTAGCCGAAGGGAATACTCTGGCATCAGTCCACATGACAATAGTCACCAGTGTGGCACAGGAGTATAGTCACTGGAGTGGTCCCCAGGGGTGGGTATTGTATTCCCCATCCACTCATCCAGACTTCCATTGTGGGTGACCAGTGATGTGCACAGTTTCACATGTATGTGATTTATATTTCATAACATGGACAGTGTCTGTGTTGTGCACATGTCCCACATGCATGTACTTTGTAGTGTGGAAGTGTGCTTCAGGTCTCTGGGGCATGTTGTGTGAACAGATTGGTATCTTCAGAAATAGCATTCCTGACCTAGTTTGGTGAGACATGACTGTGTAACTGAGGTAGTGATTGCACGTACATAAACAGTATGATACAGGGATTCAATGGAGTTATTGGAGTTTGTCCATACAGGGCATGTGTATAAGGCATGGTATTCCCTTTGTGGGGTATGTTTGCAGACTCTACAGTTGTTACAGTGTCTACTGAGGAACATGGCAAAAGGACCACTGTACACATTGCTTGGGCTACTGAGGGGATGGAACAGGGTGCCATGTCCTTTTACTTACTGGATAACACACACTTAGTCAGGAGATGTAATATGTCAGAGTACTTTCTGATGTCAGTGGCACTGTTGTGGTCAACAGGCAGCTGACTGTCAACCTTTGCCCCCCATTCTGTTATAATAACGTCACTATTCAGTGGACTACCACCAATGTATTACTTCATGTGAGCCATGGTGTTCCCAAAGGTAATGGCTGCACATCTCTTGGCATTGAGGTAATGTCCAGGGTTCTGACAACAGTCATAGGTGTCAAGTGGCCTTTGGGCATGATGTCAGCATCACATGAATTGGGATTGCTACCACCCACCTTACTGGTTTATGCAAACATTATCAGCCAGGGTGCCTTTGTGTTCTCCTGTACCTCAGAAGGGTAGATCCCAAACATGAGAGGACATGGGTCCATACCCTGTGTGACACCAGTCATGTCTGGTCATCGGTTTGACATGGAGTCCATTGCAATTACACCGTGGGTACTATCTGTGAGGCAATTTGCAGGAGAAGTACTGATATAGTGGTTGCTGCCTAGCCGAGTGTGTTTGTGTATGATTCCTGGGTGGAGAGTGGTCTCTGAGTATTAGAAGGGTTGCCTACATTGTTAACTAATCCATACTGCAACATAGTCATTGCACATGACACTACACATTTAGGGTTGTGGATTGTCTACACCAACCTATACTGTGTTTGACAATAGTTGGCCTTGTAATGTGGACATTGGGACATACTAGGTCCTCGATATAATAATTTAGTAAAACCCATCCCCCCATGGATCCTGTTATTACACAAACACACCAACATCCACACAGGATAGTAATCACACACATACACACACACACACACACACACACACACACACACACACACACACATACACACACACGCACACATGCACACACGCACACACGCACACACACAGGCACACAGGCACACACAAACACACACACACACACACACACACACACACATGCCAGTGCTGTGTTTCGAACCTCTACCAATCTATATATTGCTACTACAGTGTTACAGCCACTGAGCTTATAGGATGGATGCCGTCCCAAGGTACTTCTAGGGTGAGGAACATTGCCAGCCCTTGTAAATACTGACATTGGGTGATGTAGTGGGTGAGAGATTTCATGAAATATTTTACCCTACACACACATTTACCAGGAGTGAGGTTCAAACCTCTATCTAGCTATGTTTTCAGACCTTTACATTACGCATTTACCACACACCACTGACCTTACATGGTTTAGGGTTGCCAACGGGTACTTCTAAGGTGAATGATATCTGCAGGACTACTAAAGTCAGGCACTGAGAAGTGTACTGGGTGTAAATGGGGCCAAAATATTTAAGGTATGGACACGTACATATGTGCACACAAACGCTTGCCAAGAATGTGATTTAAACCCCTACTTATGTAGTTATTGCTACTACACTGTTACACATTTATCACATGTGCCACAAAACTTATAAGTAAAACAGTGTCCAAACATACCTCTAAGGTGAGTGACATCAGCAGCAGTGCTAAAGGAGGGGTAAGGGAAGTGTAGTGAGTGTGAATGGCCTCAAAATCATACCTTGACAAGCACACACATTTTCACAGTTGCCAGGACTGGGATTAAAACTCCTTCATAGCTAGCTTTCTACACTACAGTATTGTTCTGCTATTGCAAGTACCACGGAGCTTATATGTTGGAAAGCTGTCCAAAGGAATCTTTGAAGGTGAGTGACATCAGAAGCAGTGCTAATGGGAGGGGTAAGGGAGGTATAGTGAATCTAAATGGTCTCAAAATTATGTCTCTACAAAGACACATACACTCTTTCACACAAACACACACATTTTCACAGTTGCCAGGACCAGGATTAGGGCTTCTATCTAACTAGTTTGTCACACTGTAGTTATGCAGTTATCACAAGCGCCATGGAGCTTACATGTTGGAGAGTTGTCCAAAGGGATCTTTGAAGGTGAGTGACATCAGCAGCAGTGCTAAAGGAGGGGTAAGGAAAGTGTAGTGAATGTGAATGGCCTCAAAATCATGTCTGCCCAAATACACTCATGCTCTCTTACACAAACACACACATTTTTGCAGTTACCAGAACCAGGATTAGAACTCCCTCATAACTAGTTTGTTACACTATAGCATTATGCAGTTATTAAAAATGCCATGGAGCTTATATATCAAACAACTGTTCAAAGGTATCTTTGAAGGTGAGTGACATCAGCAGCATTACTAAAGGAGGGGTAAGGGAAGTGTAGTGAGTGTGAATGGTCTCAAAATCATGCCTTTACAAATACACACTCTCTTACACAAATACACACATTTTCATAGTTGCCAGGAATGGGGTTAGAACTCCTACCTAACTAATTTGCTATACTATAGCATTACACAGTTATCATGAGTGCCACAGAGGTTATGTGTTGGAGAGTTGTCCAAAGGTATCTTTGAAGGTGAGTGACATCAAGTGCCGTAAGTGTGAGTGGCCTCAAAATCAGATCTTTGCAAAGACACACACTCTTTCACACAAACACATGCATTTTCACAGCTGTCAGAACCAGGATTAGCACTCCTATTTAACTAGTTTGCTACACTATAGTATTACATAGTTATTGCAAACACCATAAAGCTTATAGGGCTGCAAGCTGCCCAAAGGGTTATTTCAGGATGACTGACAGCAGGAGTGCTAAAGTAGGGCAATGGGAAGTGTAATGAGTGTGAGTTGCCTCTAACACATTCATCTAGAAACACACACACACACACACACACACACACACACACACACACACACACACACACACACACACACACACACACACAGGCACACACACGCACACAGGCACACACAGGCACACACAGGCACACACACACACACACACACACACACACACACACACACACACACACACACACACACACACACACACACACACACACACTCACACACAACTTTACATTCGAGAGGACTGAGATTGCAACTGCTACATGGATACTTATTTGTACTGTAGTGTTACCCAGTTATCACAAGCACCACTGATACTATAAGGCTGAGGGCTAACCAAAGGTATTTTTACAGTGAATGACATCAGCACATCATGTGATATAGGCCAATGGGATGTGTACTGGGTGGGAAAGGCCTCATAATGAGATTCTCTATGTCGCTGTCTGTCTCTCTCTTCCACACATATCTGTGTGTGTATGTTTGACATATTATATTATGTTGGTCTTAGGTATCTGTGAGTATTCCTATCCAGTGTGTGTGTGTGTGTGTGTGTGTGTGTGTGTGTGTGTGTGTGAAGTATCAATGGTGTACAATTTGGTGTGTGTGCACAGATATCTGTGAATAACGGATATCTGTAGTCCACTGTGTTGTCAGACATGGGCTTCATTTCTCTAAGCTAGGATCATGCTCAGTATGACCTTCTATATTGAGTGTGTGCATCCAGGGAGAGTTGGACTCCAGTTCAGGGTTTTGTGTGCTACAGCTACACCTAGGAATCTGTTTCTGCAGGATATCTGTAGATAAGTTGCCAATATGGAGACACAGTGGGTGTAACATATGGGGGAATACTGTAACTATTGCTGTCTGTGCTGCTTGTGTAACATGGTTGGTGGTAGCATAGATTTTCTGACATATGTACTGTTTTACACTGTGATGTATCAAGTCATCAACTACTGACAGTTAGCATTCTTTGCTCACAGTTATTTACCAGGGAAATACAAGATGAATGAAGCTGAGACCAATAATTATGAAGGAAGACTCCAGAGCTCCTGTTGTGGATGCAGTTCCAGAAGGCACTCTGAGGCCAGACTCACTAGTTAAGTATTCAGCATAGTATAATCAAGGATTCCACACACACACCACTTTGATTCCAAAACACAATGTGCACACACAACGCAACTCATATGCAGCAAACAGCTACGCTGATTCCAGTTCTGAAATTGTGGGTGCATACATTATCATCCCCAAGGCTTTCAGGTGAATACTGCTGATTATGGCAAAATCCATAGCAAAACTAAAAACAAAATTTAACATTGCAACCTGCTCTTAATATACTGCAACAGGCTACAGTAATACAAGCTATAAATGAGGCTGTGGCTGAGCATCCTAAAGGCAGCCAGCTAGAGTCAGAGCAAGGCTGCAACTAAACCATTTGTCAGTGCAGTAAATAATTGACAGGTACTATCTAGATAGACAAATGGTGCAGACTGTCTGTAAGATGTATACCCACACATGTCTGTGCAGACCCTGTGAGGAAACCCCATCCCCCTTGAAACTAAATTGTTGCTCAGCCTGAGTATATTCCCATCTGGAACATTCCAGAAACACATGGGGGTTGCTATGAGAGCATCACAGACAGCTGACAGTTGTATCCTGGCCCAATTCCTGGCAGCAATGTGCAGGAAGATGGATGACTACCTACACTTCCCGTCCACACCCATGAAGTGGAGAACTGTAACTCACCGGTTCTACAACATCACAAACTTCCACCATGTACTACCTACCAAGACATCAGTATATCCAGAAGAAGACAGATACATAAACAGAAAGGAATGACCATCTATCAACTACTAGGTTGTGTGTGCAGCAGATGGCAGCATAACAAATATCATGGCAACACACCCTGGAAGTGTCTATGATGCTGCCATTTGGAAGGAAAGTGGACAAAGGGCTGAATTCTAACAAGGTGAAATTCCAGAAGGATTGCATGATCTGGGTAAGTACAGCAACACAGCTAGGGTGTAACTGAAGGATTCCCCCATCAACAATATCCAGTCTGGACAAAAGTGTTTTAACTCCCCCAACAGGTGACTGCGGTCATCCTCTTGAGCTGTGGGTAATTACCCCTTACCATGATCGAGGTCTAGAACAGAGCACACATGATAATCAGAAACAACATAGAGTGCAAGTTTTGTATACTGAAAGCTAGGTACAGATGTCTGGACACATCTGGGCTGTACTGCAATACAAGCCTGAAACGGCAGCACAGATGATAATGATGTGTGTCATGTTGCTCAACATGCTAATCTGATCACAAGATGGTCTACAACTACAGGTGTAAGTGAACTACCACAAAAACCACAAATATCAGAGGAGGAGCAGGAGGACACAGGGGACAGAAGTCACAAGCGTAGGTAATGTAGGGTGTGACCACAAGTGGAGACCCAGGCTACATAGCAGTGTCTGACACAGACATTTTAGTCATGACAAGCCAGATGTACATCTGTACACAGATTAAACAATGATATTCAGATGTTGCCCCACAACAGCAACACACTATGCATCTAATGGCAAGTGCCCACTAGATATGCACATTGAGCATCATATATAACATGATCCTAAAACATTCCAACATAAACATATGCAAATGTGTCAAACATAAAAAAAAAAATAGCTCAGGACACGACCAACACAGGTATGCATACATACTCATTCTGTTTTATCACTGCATGTTCAACAAAAAGGGATGCACATCAGTACTACACTTACCTAACTGTACAATATCATAACATGAACAAAGAGAAAGCATGCACATCATGCAGACATTTACACTTCAGAAACACATATCACAGTGCAGTGATATTAAAATAATATGAGTCAGCTATGTGTACTACACTGTTGGACACACTCTAAGGCAATCTTGGTCAGCCTCACTGATATCTCACACCATGGTTCACCCTATCATGACCAGGTACAGACACAGCCTGCTCTTTTTGCTCCACAGAGGAGATGGATGGGGGTACAATACCATGTTCAAATGAAGGAGCATGACTTCAAAGTGAAGGCCTTGTGATCGGTGGGACCTCAGCATTGTACCAGCAGTTGACATCTCTGCTAGTTAGACAACGGACATGTATTCCTGATGGTCAGTGTTGGTTCTACAGACAGGTGGCCTGCTTCTCACAAATTGCAGTCTACTTTGCATAGACATGGACTACAGAATCCTGCTGGAGTATGACACTGCTGCAGTACAGTAGAGGCCAGGGTTTCTACTGACCATGCCACAGCTAGCAGACTATCATTCTGAGTAGCCATTTCAGCCATAATCTCACCATGTCTGCACTCTTGTCTTTCATGTATGATATGTATCTGGTGGGCCACATGATCTATGGCACAGGCAACTACATGGATGTCTGAACAATGGAACAGTTGTGTCCATTCATTTGCCTGCAAAAAGAGACACACAACCTCTGACACTTGGCCATATTCAACATCTGCTCACCTATGTTTACTGCAATGACCTGTGTCTGGTTGTAGGGTGGATCCACCAGCAGCAGTGCCCTCAGCTGTGTCATGTTGATCAATGGCCTCACCCTGTTCAATGTCTACTGTGTCATCATCCTCTGATAGACAATTGGGCCTGCACAGCTGAGGATACATCTAGTGCAACATCCACGTCGACTACGGTGTGATGGACTCTGCAGAAAATCAATGTCCTCTGTGCCAGGGGGCATACTTATGCTGAGATACATAATGAACAACATCATGGTCACTGGATGGGCTGATGGTTGGTAAAAACAGTTGATATGCTATAAGATACTCCCTTTAATTTGTGCCACACAGGGTCAGGATACGATTTCCCCAGTCTACCACCCTCTAATGGGTTTTTGTAAACACAGTCACAGGAAAACATGTGGCAGATCTGAATTATCAGGATATGCACTGGTACTAGTGCACTTTTATGAAGCATGTCATTTGTATTAGTTGGAATCTCTTTTACATTGTCTTTAAAGTGTAATTTATGAGTAGTCATTACTTCTTGGTCAGCTTCACTCCATTGATGATTAGTAACTTTATTAACCTGCAGTTGTCTGACAATGAACACAAAATTCAGAGCAGGAGTACATTTGATTTTATTTTATATAAATAAAGGTATAAAAACAAGTGTATTATACAGTAAAAGGGAACAAAGAAAGAAAAAAATAGACTTGCAAAAAATATTAATAGCTGAATCTAAACAGAAAAAAAAAATCATGAAATCAAAAATACAAAAAGAATACTGTTCTTCATTTAGCATCACATCACTGTTTGCATGCACTGACTTTGTCCACAACTTAAATATGCATTTACCTCATGTTACAGTTTTCATACCATAAATTAATTAGAACTCTAATACATGATGATTCAGTGCACATCATATAAGTAGCATATAAGTCCTGCAATATCCATATATATCTATATTTATATCATTACACACACACACACACACACACACACACACACACACACACACATATTGATATGTATACATATCCACACACACATACACACACACACACACACACACACACATATATATATATATCAATATATATATATATATATATATATATATATATATATATATATATATATATATATAAAAAATATATATATATATATATATATATAAAATATATATATATATATATATATATATATAAATATATATATATATATATATATAGACATACATGTGTGTTGGACTAATTATTATAGTAGAATGACCCAGACATTGATGCTGCAAATGTTGACACTCTACTAAACATGTGCCGACCATAAACCTGGTGCATGCAAAAATAAAACTGAAAAATAAACAATTTTTTTTGGAGGCGATACACTCCTCCTGTACCCCCAGATCCCCTGATAATTATATACACAAACCTTTTTTTTTTTTTTTTTTTTTTTTTTTCCAAAATACTTTTTATTACGTTTTTGTATGTAACAAATTAAAACAATCACACAACATAGCAGGTGATATATAACAGAAGTTCTGAATAGGCATTATTATATACTCGTTGAAAAAGAAGAAAGGAGGAGAGAAGAGAAAAAGGAAGAAAAAAAAAAATAAAACACAACCTAATAACCTATGTACACAAGTGCCATTGACTGTGTTCAAAGCAAGAGTATCATGCTGCAAAGGGGAAAAGAAGAGAGAGAATAAGATGACTCCAAATAACAAGCATAAAAATATACCAATAAAGGGGAGGGAAAAGAAAGCAACAGCAAACTTAATGTATATATTCCATACCTTCCTCTATGCTTTCTTGATAAACATAAACTAGCAAGGAAGATTTAACTCCTTACGCACTATGGAGGGGTTACTTAAAAAAAAAAAAAAATAAATAATTAAGGGGAATATCAATGACCTGGTTATAAATTTCAACTATACTTAAGTAGGAATAATGGGGGATATCTCAATCATCTGTTAACAAGAGAAAAATAAAATCCCAAAGTTTTTGATATGCCACTTTCTTGAGAGGGCCTATTATTATCATTTTCTGGGAGGTAATGTATTTAATTGCCAGAGCTCTAAATTCTCTCCACGTTAACTTTGATCGATCCATCCAATGTTTAGTTATATAGAATTTTATTAAAAGACAAAGGGTGATAAGTACTCTAAATCAAGAGATGTCATGTTAATCCTGGTAATATGCAGCAAGGCCATTTCCCAAGATAGCGTAGATTTATGGTATCCCATTTTGTCTAGTCTTACCTTGAGAGAACACCATAAGCTATGAGAGTATCTACAAAACCACATTATGTGAATGATATCCGCATGGGGGTATGAGCAGCAGGGACATAAAGTGGATACAGATGTGTTAAATGTGTTAGGTGAACTGGAGTTAAATATAAGTTATTAGTAATCATGAATTGAGTGAAGGTAAATTTCTTAAATGGGGAGTATTTGAGTGTAGACTTTATTGACAGAATTTTCTGTTGGGGAGATAAATTCACTCCTTGTCGATCCCAGTAGTCTGCAAAGATGATTTTCCCTTTATTTAGGTAGGTGGAGAAGGATTTATAAGATACAGAGAGCATATTTTTATTGGAATTAAGGCTTTGTAATAAATGTGTCACAGAGTCAATTTCAATGTCTAGGCTGGGGAATTTTTGGAGAAAAAATAAGGTGAGATCTCTTAGCTGTCTCAAGATAATGGTATATGCTTTGGACAAAGATAAAGCTTCCCTATGTTCCGTTAACGAGAAATGCTTGAACTTGTATAAGTCCCATAAGGTATAATCTTTAATCAGTGGAAAGTTGTTTAGGTTTATCATTTTATTGCTCATTTTAACATTTGGGTTAAGATGAAAGGGTTGAAATAGTAGGAGAGCGTTAGTTAAGTTCAAGGAATGGAAGAGCTCTTGACAAGTTTTGATTAAACCCTTTAGGGCATCATGTAGCTTTAATTCTTTGAGGGTAAGTTTAGTCAGAAATGGTAATGATTTAGGGTTAATATTATTACTGATCACATGATTGTACCATATTTTAATCCACAGAGGTGCCTATGGGGAAGAGTTTGGATTATGGTTGGCAATGGCAAGTATTCTAGTAGAATGAATAATTCTATAATAAAGAATGAAGCTGGGCATCGCCATACCCCCCAATGTTTTAGGTAATGTAAGCCTATAATATGATATTCTGACTGATTTAGGGTACCAGATAAATTTTGCAATGTCTTTCTGAATTCTATTAAGGAAGGTACTTGTGACCGGGGATAGAGAGGAATTACAAATATAGAGAATTTTGGGGAGTATATTCATTTTAACTATAGAGAATTTTGAGAGTGTAGAAAGCTTTAATTGTTGCCATCTCAGAATATCCTGTGAAATAGAGATCCATAACTTTGACAAGTTAGATTGTAAGAGAGAGGAGTAGGAGTGGTCATATGAGACTCCTAGATAATCCAGAGAATAGCTAACATGAAAGGATAGATCTGGAAATATGTGCTGGCAATGTGCTGTAGGATTAATCGGGAAAACAAGAGACTTATTTGTATTTACTTTATAATCAGAGATAGTGGCAAAGGTGTTCAGAGAATTGATTATTTTCATAGCATCATATGTAGGGTGCATAAAATAAAGATTAAGATCGTCTGCAAAGGCTGTAAAGCTAATATTAGTGTTACATATTCTAGGAATAGAATGATACGTTTTCTGGACTATAAACAACAGAAAGGCTTCTAAGTATAGATTGAACAATCGGGGAGAAAGAGGGCATCCCTGTCTAGTGCCATTTGTAATCTTTATAGGTTGAGAATATTTTTTATTTATGTATAGGAGAGTATATGAACTGTTTTATAGGACCTTAATCAATTTGATAAATTCAGGGGGGAGATCAAATTTCGATAGAACCAAAAATAAAAAAATCCAGTTTACCCGATCAAAGGCTTTACAAGCATCCAACACCAAAGCATATTTAGGATTTTTTTCTTTTTTAGATATCTTTATTATAGTCTCTAATGTTAGGGTATTGTCCCATTCATGTCTGCTAGCCATAAATCCTGTTTTCTCTGGGGAGATTAAGTCATTCATACCTTTTTTAAGCCTGTTAGCGAGTATGGAAGAAAGAATTTTTATGTCAACATTCATAAGCGATATCGGTCTATAGCTATTGACATTAGTATTGTCTGAAGTGTTTTTGGGGATCAAAATGGTTTTAGAGTGGTTGATATATAAATCCAATATACCTTTATTAGCGAAAGATTTAAATAATTCTAGTAAGATGGGAGCCAGGATATCTTTAAATGTTTTATAGAACTCAGATGAGTCTCCATCTGGGCCAGGAGCTTTCCCTGGTTTCAGGTTACCTATGGCTTCTAGAATTTCTTTCTTGGTTATTTGAGCTGATAATAAGTCTTTCTGTAATTTGGTTATTTTTGGAAAGGTAATGTCGTTTAGAAATTTTTCCATCTCCTCCCTTGTAGAAAGCAGGTTATTGCTTGCATAAATTCCGGAGTATATTTGGTGAAATAACTGAATAATTTGTTCATCAGATCTGTAAATCATGTTGTTATGTTGAATACAGGATATTTTGGGGGACCTGGGTGTATTGAGAATTATTCTGGCAAGGGTCTTGGAGGGGGTTTGTATATCCTCTGAAAATTTTGAGATATATCGGAGTTCTTGGATAGATAAATTGGATTGATAATGTTCAAACAGTTGTTTTTGTTTATATTGTAACTCCTTTTCGGTACTTGAGGAATAATTATTTATAAGTTTATTCTCTAAGAGTTTAATCTCCGAGGTTAGTGCTATTGATTTGTTATTATGTAATTTTTTAAGAAAACTAGCTTTCCTGATAAGTGTTCCCCTAATTACTACCTTCGCTGCTGCCCATCTAATATCAAAGGAAATGTCTCCATCTTGTGATGTCCCAAACAAGTCATTAAGTGTATCCTTAATTTCTATGATTAGAGACTGTTCTTTGAGTAGGTTACTATTTAGAGACCAATTTGATATTTTGTACATTGAGGTTAAGCTGTGGTTTAGACCTATCTCCAGTTCTATTTTTGAAAGGTCAGAGAGGAATATGGGTTCTGTTGTGAATTTGATTTGTCTATTAACTAATGTATTTGAGATTAGAAAGTAATCTATACGGGACCAGGATTGGTGGCATTTAGAGAAGTAAGTAAAGTGATTGGATTTGTTGTTACCAGCTTCAATAGTAAACACAATTGGGTCTATTAAATCAAAATCCTCTATTAAGTCTAAGAGAGTCCTACATACCAGTGAACTAGAGAGTTTGTTCTTACATGATCGGTCTACACTAGGGTTCACAACTGTGTTCCAGTCCCCACCTATAACAAATTTGTGGTTTGGGAATTTAAGCAGGAGGTTGTAGATAGACATAATAAAATCTGTTTGTCCTGAACAAGGACCATAAATGTTTAGAAATAGTACAGGATCTTTTAGGGTTTGTGAAAGACAGGTAAGATAACACCATCTACCGTCCTGATCTGATCCTTTGGAAATAATCTGTAGTTGGAAAGATTTTTTAATGATAATTGCCACCCCCTTGGAATTGTGGTTAACCCCAGAAGGGATACTATCTCTAATCCATGACTTCCTTATATAATTGACCCAGTCATTATTTAGCATGTGTGTCTCCTGCAAGAAACATATATCCGATTTAGACTTAAGTAACAGATGCATTATTAGATTTTTCTTATTTTTATCATTAAGTCCCCTCACATTCCATGAGGAAACCTTCCAAGTACTATTCATAATACCTGAGTGTAATAAGGTGAAACACAGAAGTAGTGTTAGATGGAGTCAGAGGTAAGAAAAAAAAACATATTATATAAGAGTAATGCAGCATATTGTAAATAAATGGCACAAAATCCCCTCAATTTAAAGCCCGTGCTTAACCACACTACAATAACAATTGAGAGAATGCAAGAGTGGAATATTTTAGGTATTCGTACATCCATGTAATATTTAACAATTATTACTAAGAGTATGTACTAGAGTATTACTATATTTACAAATATTATACAATCTCATTCCAATTCCGAGCCAGGTCATCTATACCCTGCTTAATATATCCTAATAGCTTCCAATATTTCGTCAGATAACTTATCACTGTATAGGTCACATATCTACTTATTGCATTAGAGCTAGTATGCTATAACAGTGTTGTGTTGAACATATAGAAGTAGGTTGCATGTCAAGTGCATCGGTAACAAGATAATCCTTTTCAGCAATCAGTAAAATGCTAACTATGGAAATTACAACATATTTATTCTAACTAAATAACCCAAGAGCAGCTTCTTTATATCACTTAACGGGCCTTCCTGTCAACGTCTAGTTGTTTTAGAGTAGTCATAGGCGACTTTCTGTTCTGGTCAATTAGAAAATACTATACTCCGAACTTAGCGCGATGATACCATATAATGCCAACATCCAGTATCTGCTACTAATAATGTTAATTCGTCGGTTTAGGTGAAGTGTCCAACAAGGTATAATTCTCAGTCTTATAGTTTAGATAAAGCTCTCTCCGTTAATTTCTGTGTTATATCACGATCAACCCGTATAGACTTCATACCTGAAGTTATTAGTGTTCATGTTAGGGAGCGATCATGACTAAGACAAACAGGATGCAGGAAGTCTATTTCCGTCTTTGATGTGCATATATCAAGATTAGGTAAACCCATCTCATAAAGGGTCCCTCCTTCAACCGGAACTAAAAATATGTTCCTATTGTTTAAAAAGAAGAAAAGACCATATTTTACATAAATGAGGACACGAAGCTTAGAAATAAGCCAACATACTCCTAATGCTGAAAGGATATCTCTAAAGGCTGGATCCTCTACTCTTGTACCAAATGCTCAGGTAGAAAATCATCAGTTGGAGGGATCTGAGCCAAAACATTTTACAAATATAGCTTTCGCTTCTTTAGGGGATGACATAGAGAGCTTTATTTCTTTATGTGTAAAGGACAGCGTAGAGGGAAATTTCATTTGAAATTTAACTTTCCGATGAATAAGGTCAGCGCAATAAGGGGCAAGTTTACGTTGCATCTCCCTTATTTCAAGGGGAAGATCTTGTGAAACTGTGATTACTTGATATATATATATATATATATATATATATATATATATATATATATATATATATATATATATATATCCCTTTATTTTATGCACAATGTTCATTTACAAGATTTAAAATTATTCTTGAAAATCATTAATACAGCATTAAGCTTTTTTATAATTTCTTCATTTCACAAATCCATTTGGCCTCTTTTAAACATTGCACATTAATTAATTACTATCCTATTTCAGTCATTATCTAACCAGTGTAATTATTTCCACTATTTTCTATAATGCTGAATTATTTCACCTCCTTGGTTTTGAATTAATTATACCACCTTACACGTTTTAACATTTTTTTCCACTTACCAAACCTTATGATACGCCAATTTGACATTTATTTCTCTGCAGTACATTTGACTAAATATCAGAAAACAAAGACCAGATTCTTTTCTATGCAGTTGTTTTGATGCCATTGATGCCATATAATACATCTCTATGTATTACGTGTCAGGGACACTCTGGACAGTCCTGTTGCAAATAAGCACACAGCAGCTTTCTATACTCATATTTCATTATAAATGTTCCTAGTTCTCTTTCCACTTCATACCTGTCCTCTTGCTCAGACAAGCTGCTGCAGCTTTTCTTTTAGAGATATTGCTTCCATGCCATTTCAGTTTTGCAATAATATTGGCCATTTTGAATCCCATCAACTTTAACATTATTCAGTAACTGTGACAGTTTCTTAAGTTGCATTAATCACACTTCTTGAGGAATGTCTGTATCCCACTCACAAATGCATCTCAACAGTTTTTTTTTCTCATTTTTAACTCAATCTGAAAATGTATCACTATCTAGCCTATATATGTTTTATCTCAACAACATCCAGTGAGTATGCATAGGGAAATAAACTGTAGTGTATGGAAATTATTTTCTCTATGTTTATATATCACATTCTCATACAACTGTCTGAGTGAGTCATGCACAGATGTCTTTTCACAGCATCTATCCATCACTGCATAGACTGTCCATCAACAATTTTGTTTTATGAAATTGTTATCATCTTTGACAACTGGACCAGAATTCTAGCCCACATTCTACCTATGGAAGATATATCACTTTCTCTCTTAATGTATTTAACCAACTTTCCCTTAACACCCCAAAAACAAATACTGTTTTAAAGTGTGAGGTAAAATTCAATCATTCCATATGTAACAGAAGGTAGGCTGAGGAACTGCTCAACCCATTCCACCTATTTTTTGGAGGGATAGTACATTTAGCTATTGAGTATATCTCTGTTTTCCTTCATCCAGCTTCATTGTCTGATTATCATGATCCCTTATATGAATCATTTTAGCTCCTCATTCAGTGTATCTAGCTACAGATCCCCCACCATGAACCAAGATAAGCACATTGCCTACCTTGATTTATTGGAATCCCTTGACATACAGCTCAACACTTTAGTCATGGGAGATTTCAACTATCCTTCCGTAGACTAGAGGACATGCACAAGCAAAAACACACTCACCCAGAAGTACCTGGACTTTGTTGACACAAATACTATGGAACAGATAGTCTGCACCCACACCAGGGGCTGTAATGTTCTGGACATAGTACTCACCAATATGGGAGGGGGTCACTGCACTTTTTCATGTGTGATGCCCTTCCTGGTTAGGCCAGTCCACAAATCAGTCTCATTCAAAGTTACTACAAACTTTATCAAAGCTAACTACAACCTGCTAAGCGATGGTATAAAAAGCTGCATACCACCCGTAATCGTAGACATCAATGATCACTATGCAGAAGTGTACGCAAATACCCTGCACAAACACTTAATGACTGCATAAACTCTGCTGTATCTGACAGATTAAAACCAGATCTTCCAGTAAAAGCAAGCCACTGTGGGGATTTCAAGTATAAAAATATTATACAACAAGAGGAAGAAACTGTTGTGCAAAAGAAAGAAGGATATCACACTGCAGAGGAAGAGGTCCCTCCTAAGCCTAAACAAGAAAATCAGAAATCTTGTAAAGTCTTCTAAAGCAAATTACAAAACTAAAATCACATCCCTAGCAAAGGATAATCATAAGGCATTCTTTAACTATGTCCGATGTCTAAAAGGTAATGCCCAGCTATGAGCCAAACTAGTTCTAGATGATATCACTCATACTACACCAGAAGATATTGTCAACCTGCTAGATGACAGATTCACTGCAAACTTCACCCCCCCCCTATCACTACCTACCATATTCCAAAGCATACCTGACACCAGTCCTCTGCCTAGAATCTCTAGAGAACAGGTCATCTCTGCCCTCACCAAGGCCAAAACCATGGCCTCAATGGAGCCAGATAATATCAGAGGTTGTTTATTAAACTATCTAAAACAAGACCTAGAAGACCCACTTGGCATTCTCTTTAATCATAGCTTGAGTACTGCCTATGTTCCTGCAGAATGGAGAACAGCAACAGTAATCCCCCTGCACAAAGTGGGGCCATCAACTGACCCTGGGAACTACAGACTCATAAGTCTAACCAACCTAATCTGCAATGCCATGGAAAGAATTATCATGGACCTTATCAACAAGGTCATAGGTGGCCTCCAAATGTTGGACCCAACTCAGTCTGGTTTTGTTAAGTGTAGAACATGCTTATGAAACCTGGAGAACTTCTTTGAAAACGTCACCAAAGCCATGGACAAAGGCAGGACAGTGCACACTGCCTATTTCAACCTCGCCAAGGCTTTTGACACAATTCCCCACTCTTGCATCATTGAGAAACTTTCCCAGATAATGATTAACCCTTACATTACTAGTTGGCTCACTGACACAACACATTGATGACTCCACTTCCACTAGTAGACCCATCACCAGTGGAGTACCACAGGGGTCTGTGCTGTGCCACATACTGATTGCAAACTGGGAGCAATCAAGTCCCCCAACAATGTTAACATATTACAAGAAGGGCTAACACAAACAAATGACTGGTGCCAAACCCATGGTCTAAAACTAAATGCCCAAAAAATTAATTATTATTCCCTTTGGCAAAACAGAATTCTCTACAAATTACAATATTGACAACATCCCCTGAGCTCCAACTCAGTGGTGCAAGACTTGGGAACACAGGTTGATAGCGATCTGAGCTTTGGCCACCAAGTTTCCACAGTGGTAAAGAAAGCCTTCTACATAGTGCACCTCATAGGCAAGGGCATATCATCCAGGTCAAGGGATATTATAACTCCACTGTACTCAACCCTCATCAGACCACTAATAGAGTATAATGCACCCTTTTGCATGTACCTCACCAGACACCTGCAGCAGCTGGAGAAACCTCAGAATTTTCTCACTAAGAAAATACAGGGACTCCAAATCATCATGGACAGGATGAAAGCCCTGTCACTTTACTCTATATTTTATAGGCTGCTGAGAGGTGACTTTTGCCTGGCCTATAGGGTAATCTTCAACCCTACCCTAATGGAAATTCTGCACATCTGCAAGTCAAATGACACAAGAGTCACTTGCTCTAGCAATCTGAATCTAGTTTGTGTCATTAACAGAACATGGTGGAAAGACAGCTACGTCCCTCAGAGACTGCTGCTTCTCTGTAATAGACTTCCTAGTCACATAAAACAGAGCTCCTCACTGACCCTATTCAAACACAACCTGATAATTGGATGGGAGACCACACATTTTCTCCTAGGGTAGCACCCATTTCCCTTATGGACAGGGATAACTGGTGTTGATAGCAGACCCCCCTCTGTTTATAACTTCATTCTGCAAACTACCCAAAAAGAACAAATGAGATTACTTGGGATTAACATGGCTAGGCTTGTAAAGGCTCTAGTGCCACTAGCCTAGTAACCTCCTGTGAACCTATGAACCTATACCTTCTCTACACGTCTGGTCTGATTATTTATAAAGCATCTCCAGCTTCCATTTCTTGTTCTTGTTTTTTGTAATCATTAGACATATTTTACAAACCTTTTTAACCTTTCTACTACAGCTTGCACTTCTTAGATTCTTAGGTAAGTGCTAGGCAGTCAGTCTACAGACTATTACATGTTTAGCCAATAAGGCAGCTTCAAAAGTTCTTCCATCATGGAGGAGGGCAACAAAAGACAGAGTGGGAGAATTTGAGACATCTTATTGAATTATCTAGGTTTACCTTGAAGGTTGGATGCTTGCTTCTCTTCTTGACATGTAGTGAAAGGTTGCTACAAATACATGGATACACTAGGATATGAATCCATGATGCCAGTTTGTCTAGTTCATCTACTGATGAGGGCTTAAGACCTTCAACTGGGTATTCCAGGAAACATATTTTCTGTAAAGGAATGGGAGATCAAGGAGGGCCAGGCTTTTCATACATCAATAGGTTATATACACAGATCACAAGGAAAAGAGTCTATAAAAGACTGAGTGCATAGATATGGTGCTAGTCTAAATGGATAACTGAAGGATTTGAGACCATTCATCTTTTCAGTTATGAATCTCTGAGATCTCTAAAGCCAAGTGATGTGTTCCAACTAGTACAAGCCAAAAGGGGCATATTATTCAATAAAGGTCTGATAAGGAATGAGTAAAGGGGAACTTAGTTTTCTGTGGGTCAAGAAGCTGTATCTTTGGAACTTAGTTGGGCCAGACAGAAGGTTTTCCAAATTGCTACAGAGATACAAAACATAAAGGCTTAACAACAAGAGAAGCTAGGTCCCTTGTGATAGTTTTTCACTGGAGTGGAGATTGTCATTTATATGGTATAATACAGAAATTATTTGTTTGGACACTGCGGTGGTGGTGCTGCGGTAGCGTTGTCGCCTCACATTTAGACGTTGCCCGTTCGATTCTCAGTTAGAGCGTCTTCTGTGTGGCGACATGCATGAATGGGTGTTCCTTCTTCGAAGATTGTGCATTAGGCCTGGCAAGCCAGCACGTAAAAATCTACTGCCAATCATTAGCGGACCGGAGTTCCTCTGTGGCGACCCCTAACCGGAAAAAGCCGAAAGACACAACAACAACAGAAATGATTTGTTTACTAAAATGGACTATACTACATTTTTTACATTTAGCTTGAGCCAATTTTTCTTGTTTCATTTGTAACATATTTTAATTCCTGTTGGAGCAATTGTGAGTCAGATACTACAAATAAATTCCTTGTAAAGTGTATTCTACTTGGCATGTAGTGTAATAACATGTCACACTGTAGTAAACAACTGTCAATCAGGCTGTAGTAAGTAAACAGTTGTCTGCTATGGAATGATCACTGCACTTCATTTTCCAAATGTTTTGTTTACAGCATTCGATTCTCGGCTGGAGCACCTTCTGTGAGGAGTCTACATGTTCTCCCCGCAGTTGAGTGATGTCTAAAGACATGCAGGTAGGTGCGTTCGTGAATGGGTGTGCCTTCTTTGAAGGTTGGGAGTCGGGCTGGCAACTCGGCACCGTAAAAATCCACTGCTAATCATTAGTGGACCGGAGTTCTGCTGTGGCGACCCCTAAAGCAGAAAGGCTAGTCCCTTAGCATTATAATGTACAAACTCACTGTACAGTAGGGCTATCACTGAAGTGATCAGTCCATTGGAAGACAATTGTTTACTACAATTTTACATCTGTTTATGTTAGTGCCACGCAGTACACATCTTACTAAATATATTACCCTGCTCCAATTTACTTTTGCTACCTTTCACTTTATATTGCTGCATTTACGTTTTATTTCCTGGCAGAGAAACTGATTCTGCTACATTCTGGTTACTTTGTAATAAAATCTGCTGCAGACTACAGAACACATGCTTGCCTGTCACAAACTGTTTTTCCACACTACTGCATCTTTACTGCATCATCAGAATTTTGGGGCTGAGTGATTTGAAATCAGGAAGTAATTGAACAGTTGCTCAGTATACAGTAAACAAGTGTATTAAATTTAATAAATATAGGTCCACTAAGGTAACTAAATTAAAAACTGTACATTTTACAATCAGAAAACTTACTTTACATGATGACGACATTATACCAAACAGAAACAGTAAAAAAAAATGCATATGATCTTTAACAAGATTACAAAAGACCACTTGTAGGTATCAAGGAATGCAAGCTGACATTGAACTTAGCAAGGTAAACTTAAGGTGACTTTTTCATGGAAGAAAATGATTCTATACCGTCCATATGGTTGGATATGTTCCAAGGACTTCTACTGTTTAAATGTTCACACTGTAAAATCACACAACCTTGGGGAAAATCAATAACTGTTCTTATAACAAAAACATTTTTTCTCCAAGGCTGTGTAAACTAGACAAATGTAAACACATATATGTTCTTTGAAACATTTTCCTGAGCTTCCTCTGCTGCAGAATCTTACAAATATGGTTGTCAGAAATTCAATCTTTTTTTCTACATACTAAATGCTCTCTGGGACAAGACTCTTGGATCTCCAAAACATGTTAAGTGGCATCGCCAGTACTAGCTTACCTGCTCTTTACTGTCATGTTTCTCGGCCTTGTTTATTTGCTCAGAGCAGCACATTTATTATTCACAATCCACAGTCAAACATAATGATGGCTAGACAAATGTATAAATATTAAAATAATAATAATAAATAGTAAAATACTCACCTATATGAAATATCAGCAAAACACTATTGCTAAGAATAATGCATACCTTGGTAGTTAGTAGCCAGTATATACATCTCCAGGTTTGAGTCAGTTCCTTTCTGAATAAACTATTTGATTAGCTTTCTTATCATAGGAACAAACAAATTTTAAAATAATGGAAAAAAATAAACCTGGGGTAGGTGCTATTCAGAAACGGTACCTCCACAGAACTAATAGTGCTCCTCTACTGTGTGCTTATAGTGCTCACAACTAACTAGTGATCAAGAGAAATAAAAAGTCATATGTAGCAAAAATTCACTAGTGATGTATAAATCACTCTGAATTGAACACAATGCATTTGGAACAGTTATGGTAATTAATGTTCCCACTATCAACACACAGAGAGCTTTTGCACTGTTAGACAGAAACTCATACACACTCACACACACACACACACACACACACACACACACACACACACACACACACACACACACACACACACACACACACACACACACAGTCTTCCAGTACTTACCTGCTGCAGCATTTACAAACCCACTGCTGCCATAGACAGCAATTGATGTACACTGTAAAACTACACTATTCACTCCTCACATCTATGCTCTGAAACTGTGTGGCACACCCTATCATTGGATCATTCTTTTGTGCTATTTCAATACCAGTGTAAGGCCCCATGGCAGATCACATGACTAATTTGTATTAGCTATGCCCTCATCTTACTGGATTTGCGTGATAAATTATCCAGGAAACCTCTGTACTACTACTAGGGCTTCATACCTCAGCAGTGCTATAGGATTGTGCAATGCATTATGTGTTAAGTATCTCCAGTCATAGATTTAACTTCATGTAAATGTTTCTTCATATGTTTCTCTTAGAACTACCCTTATTTTCAAAAATGGCTCAGGTAACCTTTAACCTAAAAACACCTTTTCAACCACAACCAAGTTGAAACAATGGATAATGGATTAATATAACAGTAGATAACAAAAGTATTATTTCAGAACATTAGTCAATACAAAATGCAAAAGGATGCTTTAGAGCTGTTAAAGAAACTCAGACAAAATAAGTAAACAAAGACAACATACGTGCATTCACCAACCTAAAGGAAAGATTCAAACATTTCTAATGGTGCCCTTGTGGTAGCTTGGATGATAACACCTTAGAGAATTGAATGCCTGACTGAGGGAGGTCTTGATGATTGGTATACACGGGGGCAAAAATGATATAAAAATTCAACTAAGGCTATTGCATGATCATTTTTGTAGTCTAGCACAAATGCGTCCATGAGTGCCATATTCTTTAAATGTACACCAGATACCAACTCATTGCAAATGCCAACATGAGTTAAGTCACAGATGTCTTTATATTTAAACTGTAATGAAAAATACATTGTAGGATGATCCCCTCAAATTTATTACAGCACTCTCCAAAGCACTTACAATATATGGGGTAAGAATTTTCATCCATGTTCAACTTGAACTTTTTTTAGATCCAAAATACATTTGACATTTAAAGGTAAATGCACAGAATTTAACAACAGAAATGTGTAGCTACCTGAGTGCAAATGGCTGCATCTTTTGATTGGTAGTTTAATGACAATTACATTCCACATAGGTTCCTAGGTTCAAAAGTGATTACTTGCACTAGGAAGCCTTTTTAAGTCTATGCATGTTTTCCCATTTGTGAATGACAGGATAAATTGCCCAGAAGCATCTAGCTGGATTTAGATGGCAGAATATTTACAAAATGGCTCTGTCCAACAAGGGCATAGGTACCATTCCAGGGATAGATTTCTGATTTCCCATTTACAGGCCCTGGTTGCATTTGAATTGGGTCAGGAATAATCACTGCTTCACATGGATGAAAAGCCTGTTCCAGAGTAGGCGTAGTCACTATGACACATACCTCTCCCTCCAACATGTTCTATTTATATTGCAAATGTGGTATAGATCTTTTAGTCATATATTTCTAATCATGTTATACTCATGGATATGCAGCAAGTCCTTAATTTCTGGATCAGATGATGCCCCGTAAGCCAGGCACAGATCACCTCTCAGTACTGTGTAAGAGACTGACTATAAAGACAAAGGTTTGAGGCAGTCGGCGTATTCCATGTTGGTAATGCCTTGCATTCTTTTTCATAGGTTCATAGGTTGGTACTAGGCTAACTGTCCTTGTGGGCCATTGCCTAGCCAGTTACGCAATGTGAGAATCAAACCCCCCTTGTGTCTGTAAAGCAGACACCTTAACTATTATGCCAACCTCTCTCTCAACTTTCTGATTTGAAAGCCTGCATTTGCACTTGTTTCTGTAACTCGTCTAGTGCAGATACAGATTCTTAGTTTTAGCACTTAAATTTTCTTATTCATACTCAGCACTTGTTCAGAACTTGTAAGCAATAAATAAGCTACTAATTACTATAGCACTCAATCTTCCTCATTACCTAGAGGAAAACAGTTTGTGTAGTTACTTTTCTCACTTGCTTAGAGAAAAACAGCTCTTGCACTCACTTTCCTCACTTATCTAGAGGAAAATAATTTTTTATTCAGACATGTCCAAGGGTCAGCTCCCAGTGTTCTCTCCTGTCTATCTGATGAATCTGGGCATCTTGAGGCAATGTAGAAATTGTCTCATGTACACAGACAACCCTCTCCTCCTACCACCCAACACTACAACCTGTGAGAGATGCACTTATCTAGCCAAACTGGAGGTAAAGCTCTCTCCAACCAAGACTGAACCTGACAGTCATGAGGAGAAGGTAAACATTTGCACCACACCACACTCATCACATAGTCTCACTACATCTACACCACCAAAATCCACACATAGAAACTCAAAAACATTCCCGGAGGCTCTCAATAATAACCTGCCTAAGCAACAGAGACCTCCAAAGCAGAAACACAAGCAACCTCCATTCCCCAACACAACCCAAATGACACATAGCCCACAGACTCAGTGTGCCACTCAAACACAGCCAATAAGGCAAAACAACATACCTAACACACTAGTCATAGGTGACTCTATAGTCAGGCACACTGATGTTCCACTCACCAGGCTAAACAAGGAGAAGGTTACTGTCAGCTGCCTGTCGAGTGCCAGGATCCGCCACATAACCCACACACTCAGGTCACTCCACAACAAGTACAAATATGACTCTGTCATTTTCCATGTTGGTGTGAATGACCTGAGACATACCTCCCTGGACTACATGAAAAGAGACATGGAAGAGCTCTGCGATCTTGTAGCCCGGTCAGGTATGACCCTAGCCCTGAGTAGCATTCTGCCATCACCCAGAATGATACCGCAGTACAAGGACAAAATGATTGACTTCAAAAATTGGCTAAGCTTCTGGTGTCATTCTAAGGGGATCCAGTATCTGTCTGCTTGGGATGACATGGTCGACAGACCACAATGCTTTGCCACAGATGGCCTGCACCTGTCGCCACTGGGATTACGGATACTGGCTAAGGCTCTTGCTGCCCCTATAGTGCCTTTTTTAGTCAGGGTTCAAGTAACAAATTCACCACCATAACAGGAACAGGCAGGCAAAAACTGAGGGTAATGCTACTCAATGCTAGAAGTCTAAATTTCAAAATGCAATCACTCGAGGCACTCCTTAAAATGGAGAACATCGATATCTGTGCAGTGACTGAGACCTGGTTCAAGGTTCCAGAGAGCACCCCTGCACTACCAGGCTATAACTCATACCACACTTTTCGGCCATGTAACCTGGACCAAAACACCAAAGGTGGGGGTGTGTCCATATTCATTAAGGATATCCACACCTCCAGGCTAGTTGCTCAGCATAATGCATCCGAGGTTATCCAAGTGCAACTAACTCTTGGCAAAACTGCAATCCAAATTGTAGCTTACTGCAGATCCCCCGCCATGCCCCAGGATTCCCACTCCTTTTTTCTTGATGTACTGGAAAATATTAGGGTTCAACCAAACACCCTAATAATGGGTGACTTCAACTACCCCACCATTAATTGGGAAAACTACTCATGTACCAACTCCTTAGTGCAACGCTTTTTGGAATTCATAAACTCCAATGCCCTAGATCAACTTATCCACACCCCTGCCAGGGGCAACAATATCCTAGACTTAGTCATTACCAACATGAGTGACCAATGTTCCACACCTGAAGTCAACTCCTCGTTGGTCTGATCCGACCATAAGCTAATCAGCCTTGAAATCCACATCCCACCCCCACCCCCCATTAAGGAAACCACAGTAAAAAATTTCTCCAAAGCCAACTTCATGCTTCTTAAGACAGAAGTGGTGAACTTCATGACACCCATGCAGCTGGACAATACAGTTACAGTTGCTGAATCCTACACAAATGCACTCTAAAAGCACTTGCATGAGTGCATGGATCGTACTATCCCAAACAGAACCAATATGCTATCTTCCAAAAAAAGGAAGCCAATCTGGCGGTCCCCTGCCATAAACAAACTATACAACAGAAGGAAGAAACTGTTGCAAAAGAGAGTAAAATCCCATGAGTGGAAGAGCTCCCTGGTCAGCCTCAGTAAGAAGCTGAGATCCCTTATAAGATCCTCCATAGCTAGCTACGAAAATAAAATCACCACTAATTCCAAGGACAACCACAAAGCATTCTATAGCTATGCCAAGAATCTCAATGGCAACACCCAGATCTGCTCTGAGTTACAGCACAAAGGCACGAAAATTACAGAACCAACTGATATTGCCAACATCTGGCAGATAGGTTCAGTACTAACTTTACCCCCCCCTCACCCCCTAAAGGGCCCATATCTATACAGGAAGAATGCAGAGTCCCTGTAATCACAACTACGCAGGTGAAAGCTGCACTCTCTAAAGCCAAAAACACAGCATTCATGGGACCGGACAACATCCCAGGCTGCGTTTTACACGAACTTCAGAATGAACTGGCTCTCCACTTAAGCACCATGTTCAATAATAGCCTCGCATCAGGCTTTGTGCCCACTGAATGGTGCACAGTAACAGTTATCCCACTCCACAAAGGGGGAGCCACCACTGATCCCAGGAACTATAGACCTATTAGCCTGACGAGTCTGGTCTGCAAAGCCATGGAATGTATCATCGTGGAACTCATAAACAAAGACATTGGTAACCTCCAAACTCTGGATCCAACCCAGTTCGGGTTTGTGAAAGGCAGATCATGCCTCCTGAACCTGATTGACTTCTTTGAGGCAGTCACCAAAGCCGTAGATGAGGGTAAAGTGGTTCACACAGCCTATCTTGACCTCGCCAAAGCTTTTGACACCATCCCCCATTCTGGAATTATAGCTAAACTCAATAAACTAGGCATAAATCCCTACATCACAAGATGGGTTGCCAACTAGCTCACTGACAGAACTCATACTGTAAAAGTTGCAGACTCCAAATCTGACCTCAAACCAGTGACAAGTGGAGTACCACAGGGTTCCGTCCTGGGACCGCTCCTGTTTGGTATCTACTTCTCTGAAGTACAGGCTAACACAGAAGGCCTCTGGCTAATGAAGTTCGCAGATGACTGCAAACTAGGAGCCATAGTCAAGTCCCCAAATGATGTGAACATCCTACAGAAGGGCCTCTCTGAGACAGATGCCTGGTGTCAGAGCCATGGCCTCAAGCTCAATGCCAAAAAGTGCAGTGTCATCCCCTTTGGTAAAAACTCTGTACCCATGAACTACCACATAGGCAGCAATCTACTTAACACCGAATGCGTGATAAGAGACCTTGGGACCCAGGTGGACAGTAGTCTCTCCTTTGATAGTCACATCACCACAGTAGTCAGGAAGTCCTTCTACGTTGCACACCTCATCATAAAGGGGTTCTCATCCAGGAAAAAAGAGGTCATCATTCCCCTCTACTCGACACTCATTAGACCCACTATAGAGTACAACACCCCTTTTAGAATGCACCTCACAAGACATCTGCAGCAGCTGGAAAGGCCACAGAAGTACCTCACAAAGAGGATTACTGGACTCAAACAAATACCCTATACTGACCACCTCAAAAAACTCCAGCTTTACTCCATAGCATATCACCTACTCAGAGGTGATCTCTGCCTAACATATAAAGCTATGTCAAACCCAGAGCTGTTGGACATGCTACACCTAAAGAAATCCCAGTCCCTCCAAGCTACATGCTCTAGGGACCTAAACCTTGTCACCACAATAAACAGGACATGCTGGAGGGATAGATTCCTATCCCAGAGACTTCCCATACTCAGGAACAGGCAACCCATCTATGTCAAGCAAAGTTCTTCATTAGCACTCTTTAAGAAAAATCTTGATGAGTGGATGGGAAATAGGAAATACACCCCGGGGATCACTTCTGCATCTCTGCTCGACAGTGGCACAAGAAAATAACTTTTTTGTGTGGCGTAAGCCAGGGAACCTTGTAGGCTAGGTTTGCGTAGGCCCTTGGGCCGACAGCCTAGTGCCTACCTATGAACCTATGAACCTATGAGCCTCCTTTTTGTGAGGAACCTCAGTGGGAAATCTAGTTGTTGCATATGACTGGTAAGTTACATACTGAAGGGAGCATATTACTTAATGACAGTTATATTGAGGGCTAAGTACAGCAGGACAATGACCTCCTTTAACCTGGATGCCATACCTTTCCTTATAAGTTGTGCAATATAGAAACATTTCCTTACAACAGTAGACATATGATGGTCAAAGGGCAAATGACTGTTCACATATGTTCCCAAGCCCATATCCAATGGGTCTACTCTTAGGGGTATGTTGTTTATGTGGTAATGTCCTGAGGTGCTCAACTTTCCAAAGGACACTATTATACATTTTTTGGCATTCAGTTCTAGACCATGGCTTTGACACCAATTATTAGTTTGCAACAAGCCCCTTTGGAGGATATTAGTGTCCCTGGGCGATTCTATGATTGCTCCAAGCTTGCAGTTGTCCACAAACTTAGTCAATCAGAGACCTCTGACATTAGCTTTGACTTCTGAATAATAGGTGCCAATAAGTAGCTGCCCCAGTAATGAGCCCTGAGAGACTCCTAGCTTTGTAAGTCTGTCAACAATTCCCAAATGGGGAATAGTGATGGATGCTTTGGCAAGGATAAGATAGGCAGTATGCAATATTTTGCCCTCATTTATTGATTTGATGACTTTCTGAAAAAAGTCTATCAGGCTGAATAGACACAATTTGCCTTTGACAAAATTAAACTGTTTGATCTAATGCCTGAAGGGTTTCTATGTCTTTATTTTTAATATCCGTGATAACTATTATCATGGCTTACATATGAGACTAGTCAGACTTATGGGTCTATATTTACCCAGGCCAGTATATGATCTGCCCTTGTGCAGAGAAATACACCTATTCTCTAGGCATGAAGCCAGTTAGGAGAATAAGGTTGAACAGTGATTGTAGATGGCTTAAAAAATAATGTTTTGCACTTTTCACATGGCAGTTTAGGACAGATGCCTCAGACAGCACATTGAGAACTTGTCCGCTAGTGATAGTCAGGGAGATTATGGTCAAAAGTATCTCTTGAGTGGTGTTGGCTTGGGGAAGAGGGATGAAATTGGAGCTAAATTTATCATCCCTCTACCCTTGGCTCCATATAGAGTGTTACATTTACAATTAGCGTAGCACACTATTGTGTATTGCCTGTGAAGCTGTGATCATAGCTGAAGAAGGTCTTGTGATTATCCTTTGTCTGCAAGGCTATCTTTGCATCATATTTATCTTTGTATGACTTAATGACTTCTGAGTTGTGTATTTAGTTTGGTGAAGGGTTCTTTGCCTTGCTGGGCATTACACTTCCTAGATTTGACCATGGTTTTCTTCTTTTTGTTTTAAAATTTGATGATGTTAGGATTCCACCAGGATGGCTAGCTCTTTGGGTTTCTCTTGTGTTTAGTTTGAGAGGGTACTATTGCCTCATTGCAGCTGTTTAGATGTTGGTATAGAGTTCCTGTGAACAATTATGCATTACACAACTGAGTTTAGGCAGTTTAGGGGGGAGGCTTGAAATTTTGCCAGAGCACCACCCAGCTGTAGGAGATTTTATGGCTGGTGCTGTGGTGCAGTGGTAGCATTGTCGCCTGACAGCAAGAGGTTCCCTGGTTCAATTCTCATCTGTGGTGCCTTGTGTGTGGAGTCTGTATGTCCTCCCTGTGTTCATGTGTGTTTCCTCTGGTTGCTCTGGTTTCCTCCCACGTTACAAAGACATGCATCTGGAGCATTTCTATCCGGGCCTCCTCTGAAAATTGGCTCATTCCAAATCGGACTTTCCCGGTTAACAAATGTAAAATAAATAAAAAATTTCCTTTGGAATAATTCCTAAATGGGTGCAGGTTTGATGGGGTCGCAGGCTTTAGTTTAATTTAAAAGGGTACAGCTTTATGGCCTGACCTGAGAAGCATGGATGTTACATGTGGGTGAGTGCAAAGTTCTCACATCTTGGAGGAGCAGGTTGAGGGTGTTGGCACCCTAGTAGGTGTATGGACTAGCTGATACAGAGCATTTGCTTTGACAAGGTCCAGAAATCTCTGGGCATGCATTTCAGACATTGTGTATTTTTCCCATAGGGGAGTAATTGACATTATCCCAGAGTATAGTATTGGATTCAATAAATACAGAGTGACTTCAGGTATGCAAAATGGGTATCCGGGGTCAAAGAAGGGGACCTATAGCTTACAATGATACGGTATGGGACTTTGCTTATGATGAGTGCGATGAGGAGAAGCTCAAGTGTGCCATACTGTTTGACTATCTTAAAGTGTTGCTTGACTATCTTAAGGCGTGACTGGTTTTGATAAATAGGGAGACACCTCCACCTTTTTATACTGTCTTGTACAGTAGTTGGTCTAAATGTGTGGAAGACCTTTTAGCCTTGTATTACCAGGGTGACCTTCATGGCCTTAAACCATGTCTCCATATGTACACAGACTTCTATGTTCTCCAGGGAGAGGCTAGCATGCAAGAAGTAGAGATTTTTGTGTAGAATACCAACATTGAGCAGGAATGCCTTTAGATTAACATAGGTTGGTTTTGCTATATATCAGGCTGGCATTGCCTAAAAAGGTACTATGGGATAGTTTTAGCCAATATTAAAAAAAGCTTAATGAGGACAAGTGCAAACCATCCTTGATGAAGCAACATGTTCTGTCAACCATATTCTCCCAAGCTGACAAATATTATACCTCCTTCAAATGACACCAAAAACTAAACCAATTATTACAGTCAATTATATTCTGCTCATAGTGCAGCAGCAGCATCCTTGCAGAAGGTAGAGCGCTGCTCAAGGCTCAGCTCTTACCAGACTGGGACACATAGTCCAAGAGCTCCATCATGTTAACTCTTCACATAGTCCAAGAGCTCCATCATGTTAACTCTTCACATAGTCCAAGAGCTCCATCATGTTAACTCTTCATATAGTCCAAGAGCTCCATCATGTTAACTCTTCACATAGTCCAAGAGTTCCATCATGTTAACTCTTCACATAGTCCAAGAGCTCCATCATGTTAACTCTTCACATAGTCCAAGAGCTCCATCATGTTAACTTTTCACATAGTCCAAGAGCTCTATCATGTTAACTCTTCATATAGTCCAAAGAGGTATGTCTAAGGTCATTTATATCCTAATACTGGTACTTGTGGTTCAGTGACCTGAGTGAGTGTGTGATGTGGCAGATCTTAGCCCTTGATAGGCAGCTGACCGTGACCCTGTTCTTGCTCAGCATAGTGAATGGAATGCCTGTGTACCTCATGGTGGAATAACCTATGGTTAGAACATTGTTTGTGTGATGGTTTGTCTTATGAGCTTACGATCTAAGACACCATGAGTTGAAAATATAGATGTACTGGTAGGTAGGAGTTGCTTTGGTAGAATGTCTGTGGGGTTGCTGAGGATCCCAATTGTTATAGCTACATGTCGGAGGCCTTTTAGGTTTGGGTAGATTACTTTTAAGAGTCTCAGCATGTATGAGTCTATCCACTTAATCTTTAGAGTGAGCAGTATGTAGAATGCGGTGTTGTGTGTTTCTGATAACCTGTTTTGTAATTGTAGTGGCTGCCTGTGAGATCCTTATTTGCAATAAGAATGTACAATTACATTGTTCACACACTCTGATTATTTAAAATTGTAATGGTTGCCAGTTAACATGAAACAATTACTACATTGTCTCAGAAGGCCCATTTCTACACAGATGGCTGCAGAGACAGGATGAAAATACTTATCCATGGTTTCAGATCTTTACTCCATGAATTACCAGGAAGTATCGTAATTTTTGAGACAAGACTGTTGAAACGATGCTCCACTGTGCACAAACCACATTAACAGGGTAATATTGGGATTTATGGCAGATTTCCTTTGGTGCTATTTGGCTAGGCAGTACAGTCATAGTGTAATCTCACAGAGCAATGCTCCCCTACACAAAAGTTAGGTGCTCATTGTGCAAACACATGCTCAGGAAATATCGGAGGTCAGTTTCATAAAGGCAGCTGGATTCCAACTGCCTGCATCTATACATTGCACTACAAACCTGCTCTGCACAATGAGACTGACATGTTTAAAAAGGCTTTGAAATATAGTGTAGTAGATATATTTCTCAAGATAAATAAAAAAAAAACATCATGGAGAGTCTCCTGTGCATTACAATCATTTAGTTTATTCTTTTTCACTGATTCTTCAGCCCTCTGCAACATCTCTGAATTGTTTTTGGCTTATCATGTACTGGATCTGATTAATTTCTGATTCCTATATGGAATTTGGTGACCTTTCTAGCCCCCCACCACACATTCTACAGTTACATTGCATTATATATGTGCCATTCTTGTATTTTCCACTCCCTTGCCATCTACTCTGTATGTCCTTTCAGAAGAAATGTAATACAAATCAGAGATCCATTTATCAGACTGATTTTTTTCTAGCCTAATTTTCATAGTACTCATTTCAACTCAAAAGTATTTTTCTCAAAGCAAGGCTTTTGTTCACTTCTGTTAGTTTAGACTTCCATAAGTCTATATTTCCTTTCTCCATTTCTGCGTGTAACACAGCAGTGTCCACTGATTCCTAGATTATTTCAAACACCATTTCATATCAAGAGAACACAGATCAGTCCATTTGTCAGGTTTCTCTCATGTAACAACTTTTATTAAGATCATACGTTGTGCATTACTTATTCCTTGTCCTCCAACTTACTGTGCATCAAATCCTCCAACCATTCCATATTTCACATATGTCCTGATTAAATTTCTCCATTTTGTTTAAATATACCACCCTGCGTTCTCCCCTCTAAACAGGCTATAAGCATACCGTAATAATTACAGATGGCAAAGACCAAACAAATAATAAATAAACCCTTCTCCCACTCTGAATCTACATAACAGAATTTCTCTTTCAAAACAAGATTAAAACAAACGCTAATAAAATCTTAAGATGAGTAGGAAGCTATTTTATTAACATTAGTTGAATATGATTTCACCGACACAGATAAATATGTCAACATTCACACCCACCAAACCTCACCCTTTCATGACCACCCTATGACTTACAAATTACATCTCACATTCTACAACTCCCCAAAACATCAAAACAACTTGGTAAAAATGTTATGATTTAAATACTGTGCATAAAAAAAATCAACCCCTAGTTTATTTATGAAGGTCCCACTTTTTCAAAACACAGAACCACAACTCCTTTATCTCTCTTGCTATTAGATTCAATGGAGCTCTTACAGCTTCTAGAGCTCCAGCTGCCCAAAATCCAATAACTCACATCCATGGCCTTGAGCGGCTGCTTCCCAGTTTGTCCACTTGGACAAGTAGATGCTTGGACTTGAACATGAGTTCAGGTCTGCAGCTGCCACAGTGGTCAGACACCATAAAGTATCATGACATGGAACTGGTAAGTGAGGAAAGGAAACTGGGAAAGTTTAGGGATGGGAGGGTAGATTTTAGGTTTAGGGAGTGACTGGGAGATAACACTAGGTTAGAGATAGTGAGGAGAGGTGATTTTAGGTTTAGAAGGCATTCAGGATTTGGCTCAGAGTTAGGGTAAGGACTGGGAAGTAAATGCAAGTTGGCTCAGAGCTATGTTTAAGGAGCTAACAGGAGGTGCTTTTAGGGTTAGGGTTAGGGATCTTGGAGAGATTACTTAGTGGCAATGCATGGAAATCAGGGTAGTGGGAGTTAGTGCACTTGCCACCATGAACAAGTGGTAGCAGGGAAGTGTGTTGCAATTCATGGTATGCAAGCATTTGTAGCAAACCCAGAATCAGCTAATGCTTCAGCTGTTAGATTCAAAAATCTAATATTTCAGTGAGATTTGAATTCTTTCTAGCACGTACTGATTTTTTTAGTTGAAAAAATCTGCCTCCAGCAATGTTTCTTCTTTCACCATCATTCCAAACTTCACTTCTAATTCTTCCCCTTCAGAGAAGCTAATTTTTCTCTTTCTCAAAAAATACTGAAAAATATAAGACAGAAAGGAATATAATTTGATTTATAGGTTCATGGATTAGAACTAGGCTAACTGCCCTTGTGAGCCATTTTAAGCCTAGCCAATTATCCTTTGTGAGACTCAAACCCTGCACCTTATGTTTATAAGGCAAACACCTTAGCCATTAGGCCACCCTCCCAACCTTTATTTCCACTGTATATGTCATCTCACTGCACACAGTACAGATTAAGACAATCTTCCTGAATTTCAGAAACTATACTTTTCAGTGATCTTTTCTGCAGTTTATGCTTTATTAGTTGAGGTAATCAGTTTTAAGCTCCCTAATCAGATTACTATTTACATTATAACTGAAATATTTCCAGTGTAAATCTTTAGGTTACATGAAAAATTATTGGGCTGAAGTATTTGCCTGAACTGAAGATTAGTAAACAAAGTCTGGGGTATTTTAAGGCCTCCACTAATCAGCATTAAATTAGATCATGCTTAACAGTTAGAATTCAATGAAATAATTAGCCAGTGCTTGCAGCCTTTTCCTATTACTACAGGAAGTAGGCTTACATCTTCAACAGACCAGGTTACTTTTGTTGGAAGCTTAAGCAGCCGGCAAGGAGATAGAAAGAAAAATGCAAACTATTTTTCTCTGTCTATCTCTTTCTCTGTGGGTGTGTGTGTGTCTGTGTGAGTGTGTGTGTGTATATGTGTGTGTGTGTGTGTGTGTGTGTGTGTGTGTGTGTGTGTGTGTGTGTGTGTGTGTGTGTGTGTGTGTGTGTGTGTAGATAGATAGATAGATAGATAGATAGATAGATAGATAGATAGATAGATAAATAGACAGATATCAGTATTTATATATATAAAACTTCATCCTTTTGTTTACAGTATGGGTCCATGGCACAGATGGATAGAATCCTTATTGTGACTCAGGTGAATGGGGTTCAAAGAGCATCCCCTTTACTCTAGGAAACAAATGGAAAGGTAGATGAATGAAGGCATGTGGACCACTCACCTCTCCAAGAGGCAGGGGTATCTCTAATGGAGACCTTGGAAACCACCTCCCATTCCTGAGGGAAGGAGGTAGGACTACTTACTTGTAATACCCTTGAGGATACAAGGGTCATCTACTATGGTCAGAATGTTGCACATCCGTCTTCTGCTCTGTTAGCTGAATGTTCCCTATGGGTAATGGCAAAGCTTAAGGAAAAAAAAAACTTCAGATTACCCCTGATATACCACTGCAAGATGGCCCTCTCCTGGTGAACCCTTACTCTGTTTATGGGGAAAGAATGTACCTACTGGCCAGGCAGGGTCTGATGACTGACGAGCACAGGGGACCAGGAGCATAAAAAAATCTTCTACTTTTTTGCAAGTTCCCCACACACAGGATTCCAAACTACTGAATGGGCTAAAAGGCAAAGGATCCGCTGGAATACTTGGGTTGCTGCCATGCTTCCTTTTAATAGTTATGGTGTCTTCATATTTCACAATGTTTTACATGTTTTTCTATGTCCATCATAAGCAATACTACCTGACATAAATGATAGATGAGTAAATTAGTTCCAGTTCTGAAGTACAACAGCTATTGTGAACCTGCAAATCTTTATCGCACTAAGATATTAAAGATATTTCACCATCCCAAAAACCATGTCAATAGATATGTGCCACTCCCATGTGAGTTACATGATTTCAAAGTGACCAACAGCACATTCTCATCATAATAGTTATTGCAGAAGAAAATTATAACATGACTGCCTTATAGTCAAAGGTGGATTCCAAACTCCATGACAGATCATCATAAAAGTCAAAATGTAGGTATACCAAAGCAAATGCAGTCTCAGAGAGTGTATCACATACCTGTAATCATATTTTTCCCTTTTTATTGCTGAATATGAACAGTAACTGATTATTGTTTAAAATATTCAACAATGTTAATGCCTTAAATGCTGCTACTGAGTTATACTGGTATCATAAAAATAGGTCAGAATTATAGGATGCAAAACATCCAAGACTAATGTGTCTCTTACTCATGAAATTAGTAGGAATCCTATTACATAATTAAAAAAAAATCCCATCTACAGGGTAATCAAGGTGTGATTATTTTATTTTACTAGTAAATTAATCATAATAGTCACACTACCCCACAACTTAACATTAAAATAAGTGTAAATTAGAACCTGGAGGTGAAACACCACTCCATTTATTACCACAGATTCTCATTTTGAACACCCACGCACAATAATAGAACATAGCTAGCCAATCCACAGCCTGTTACCATATAAGGTAAATACTTGTGGTTAGCTACTCTGAGGAAATTAGATCCTAGAAGTAAAATGTCATGCTATTCAATTGCATGAATTCTAATTTACAATACCCCTCACATAGTCGCAGGGCATGGCTTACCAAATTTTGGAAAAACAGTGTTTCAGATTGTTTTTGTTGTTTGCATTATATCCTTTTTACAATGGGAGGATATATGAACTCCAACCAAAAGACAGGCTGAAGTACAGAATCTTATGTATTTCATGAGACAAGATGAGGCAACATTTTTGTTACTTCATACAGGGTTAAGCCTATCCTCAGCACACTGGCAGTGGCCATATGTGATATGTTAAGCTTAATTAAGATACTGTAAAATCCTTGAGGGTAAAATGGAAGTTATGAGTGCATTTTGTACAGCATATCTTATTAGAGTTTTCTGAAACTTTTATTACAAACTTGTTTAAGGGACCAGACATATGGCTTCATACATGTATACCAAATTCAATGCTTTAGAGGATTTCTGGACTATAGCAGTCTGCACAATCCCCAATTTTGACACGGGATATAAGACCTAGGATAACAAGGTAAGGTGAAACAGATGTTCAAAGTATATGTATACTATACATATTTCATGAGAGAAAACATCGCTGTTAATGCATATTCATTGATGCCTAAACTCCATGCATTGGAAAAAAGTAATACATTGTTATGGAAATGTGAATTGAAATACAGTGATGTGTATAAGTGTACATGCATATGTAGCTTTCTCCAGAAAAATAAAAAAGGATTTTCTTTAATTTGTAACATACCATGGCTCCAGTGGTGTGATATGATTCAGTGCTGATCTAAACTGAAATAACCAAGGAAAGAATAGCAGTTATAGACACATTTTGTAGATGAGTATCATGTTATTATAGTCTTAATGTTTCGAAATGAAATATCAAAGGAAGAATGGTCTTTACAAGTATACAAAATGAACCACTTACTAGGCTTTCATTTGTCACAGTCTGATTATTTTTGCATTATACTCAGTTTCCATTTTAGAATTGTATAAGACTTCTGCTGAACATACAGAATGCGATATTGATCTCTAATATATCTTTTTAAAGTTGTTATTTAATCAGAAGTAAAAAATCTGTATATTTAATTAGAAAAGGGGATTTTTCAGATGTAATAATGGCATGGTATCAAATGTAACACTAAATTTCACTAAAACCATTAAAAGTAGAATAACAGAGCATTCTTTGGTGAAATTTGTCACTGAGAATCCTATTCTTTTCACCTAAAATGTTCAATGAAATTTGAAAGGAAGGGCTGACTTAAGTTATTCAAGCATACAACAGCATTTTTATAAACTTCCATTTAAATCCATATCTCCTTATGGAGCCCAGAACTTTTTTGATATTTTAATGTGAGTTAGTGGTGAATCCAGCTTGACAAAGGGAATTTAAAATTAGTTGGACCTTAGGGAAGTGGATTTTCATGTCCTCAGAAACTACTGCCACATCATCCAGGTTGATGACTACCTATCATGGACATGTATTTAACAGTTTTGCCCATCAGCTTCCAAAATGTTGCAGGAGCTACACGGAGATCCAAAGGCAGGGCTGAATAGAAAAAAAAGACCAACCAGCTGGCACAATGCCTTTTTCTATAGCATCTTGTGCTAGTAGAATTTGCAATAGCCTTTATATAGGTCAAATGTGGCCAGAAACATAACAGACTTCAATTTCTCAGTTTGACCATTTTTGGCATGGGATATGAATCAACTTTAGATAAGCTATTTAATTTTCTGAAGTCATTACAAGCATTATATACTCACTAGGCTTGGAGATCTATCCAATAGGGGCTATTATACTCAGTTTGGGATTCTTGTATAACATTATGTTTAAACAGTATCCTATACCTCCACATTAGCTTGGCATTCGGACTGTGGTATTTGGTATGGTCTCAAATGTTTGACCAGTTATACTTTTGTATGTTTTGTAGCATCATACCAGGCCTGGATGGCAATTCTGAGGACATATCTTTATTCCTAACTAAATATCCCTTTACCTCTTGTTTCTGGGATACTAATAATGTTTTTTTTCCCTATTTTAACTTCAGGTAATAATGTGGGAACCTTAACTTCTTCTGCAAACATATTTATTTCAAAAATTGCAGCTTCTCTCCTAGTTTTCAGAACATTTATATAACTTTTGCTCATTTTTTTCTACTCTCTTTCTTTACAGGTTGTCTTACCATATAGCTCACTTCACTTACCTTTTCTATAATTTGAAAACAGCCTTGGCACTTTGAAAGGAATTTGTTTTCAACTGTATTTACTAATGCACATACTTTATTTCTTGATTTAAATTGTATGACAGGAGTATCTTTGTTATACGACATCAGTTATGTCTCCTGTGCTCTGTCAATATGCTCACTTTCTATTGCTATTATAGCTATTAACCTGTCCTGCAGGTCTGAAAAATGCCATAATACACATTTAAAGGGAGTGTTTCTTTCCTCCCAGCTTCTTTTGCTATATCTAGTAAGATATGGAGGTGTTTGCAATGCAGTAGTTTAAACTGGGTGCGCCCATTTACTTGTCTTACAGAAAGAGAAGTTATAGGAGCAGTTGGTCACAATTTCTCCCAGGCATCTATATCCTTTCATAACATCAGTTTTAATACTTTGTTAATTCATTCAATCCTTAGCAATAGGAGGCTAATCAAACCTTTGATTTCTAAGGTCTTGTAAACCAAGGAACCACTTGCTTCCTGAGAGATTTTTTTTCCAAGATCCTCTATTGAAAACACACTTTATAAGATTTGCAATATGTGGTGAATGATGTGTGTTACAGAAATGTACAACATAGAAGCTCTTTAGTAGACTATGGGCTATATACTAATTTTAGCACCAAAAGTCTGTCAGTATATTCTGACTTTATATTGCAGATTTAAAAATGATACTGTATTCTACTGACTAAATCTTATTAGTTTTATAGTCCTGCAAAAGGTTATATCTCTATAAGCGGGCAAGATAGATATAGAATATCAGTGGGATAACTATTCAGATGTTAGCTCTCCAATGCTCTACTGCAAGAAAAGGTAACATAATGATGTTTTTGATATTGTTGAATCTATGCAAATTATGCATATAATATTTCACAATTTTTAAAAACAATATTAGTCTACAAATCCATGGATGTCAGATGGCAAATATCAATAGCAACACTGTGTGCCTTAATGTTTTGTAAAAAAACTATAACCGTCCATTTACCTGTAGGTATGACAAGCTATTAAGAAATTGAAGCAATTATGAAAGTATTGCAGCTAATATTCAAAAATGCTTTTGCAAAAAGCATGCATATCTCAGGATGCCTTCATATTACCCACCATGTTTTTGAATTAATACCAAATGTTATTCAAAACCAATTTCAAGTGAAAATAACAATTTGGTACAGTCCACATGCGCAACACACTTCAACATTTACCCTGTCTACCTACCAGTGCATGTCTTGGTCTCATAAAGGTTTAAAAAATGGCTGCCTGTTGAAATGTTGACACTTGAAATGCTGAGTGCTGACAAGCCGAGAAAAAAAGATTCAAAACCCGGAAAAGGGAGAACCTCAAAAATTGCCATTCTCCTTAAAACTTTATTTTGCAGGCCCCCTACACATCCTGAACTTATATATACTAACTCTGAGATCACCATACCTCAGAGAAAAGGGAATATTCAGAAAAATTACATCTTAGAGTTAGTGTATACAAGTCTAATCTTTCAGGTATTAAGTTTCTGCATTTTGGGACTCACTCTAGTGGGTCCTGACATTTCAAATGGTTACCATAAAAACTATTATTACTAATAAAATCAGGCACAGTCTAATACCTGGAGCTGCAGTGAGTTCTTGTTATGTCCAGTTATAAATTACTTGATTAATATACATACTTATCTTCTTCTTAAAAACACCGTCATCTTATTGAAACCTCTATATCACCAGCTAAAATGTAGTCACATTCTATTAATGATCATCTAACTTCTTTCTTTTTCCTTTATACTAGACAAACTATTTACAACCTATTCCCCCATATAAATACACAACAGAGTAGCTAAGATGAAACATATACTGTATAAATATTAACCAGCATGTTTTGATATCTTTTTTTTACTAACACTCACAACCTGATTATACCATTCCAACATAAAAGTATCACATTCCATTTTTGCCTAATTAATGTAATCATGGAAAATATCTCTTGTGTTTTCATAACTTTTGTAAACACTCTTTAATAACTTCAGTTCTGTACAGCCTGTGATGGCCATTTTACAATGCATGCTTAGAAGCTCATGGCAGTTTGCAGATATGTTGCATTACTTTTCAGTAAGCAACTCCAGCAGGACTTTAGAAATTAGACTTTGAAAACACTAATGGGTATACTAATTTCAAGAGTATTGGAAAATATAAAGAAGAGCTTAGTCTTACAGGCTTCATATTAACTTTGCTTTCATGACGACTTTACCCTTGTAGCAAACAATTAGTAAAACTGATTAGCTAGCCCACCTAACAGATGGTCATTAGATATTTCACCTTAAATATTAGCAAAGTTCATGCATTATGTTGGACATGAAAGAGATACTATGATCAGTAAAACATCCTTCTCCAAAAAAAGCAATGCTAGTTCTTTTCCAAATGACTTTGCACTGACCCCTCATATGTGTACTGCCACAGGAAACTTCATAACACAATCAGAGATTACCAGGATTTACTGATAATACTTAGTAAAACTGGACCCATTATGTCTAGTGCTATCCATTTGTAGGGGTCATTCCACAATGGGTAAGGGTACAAAAGGGTTCTTAAAACCTGGGCAAGATGCTGTCTTTCAACATCCTGGACAAGTTGCATGAAAGTTGTCTGTGCTCTTCTTGACATAATGCCAATAAAATCTTGCTAAAATCCTAGCTTTTGTCTTAGCCTTTCCTAAATGACCTCTTAAATTATGACAACATTCGAACTTTATTAGATGTGTTGTAAAGGGTTTTTCAACTAATAACTGGTTCAGTATTTGTTCTTTGTCTGTTATTACCCTTTAGAGCAGCTCATTTCTTAATATAAAGTATTGGTACTATTTGTTATCAATTTGTTCCTTTTTTCCCAAATCTACTCTTATTATAGCCTCACTAGCTCTGCTTTGTGTACTGTCTTTTACATAGGGCATTTTGACACTGATTTACCTTATACAAAAATAGGTCAAGCCATCACAACTGGCGTAAGTAGACTGGCACTAAGTGGAAGCCATAGCCTTTTATACAAATGCAGATACAAGCTTTTTCCCTCATCTACTTTATCTTTGTGGCCCTTTATATGCAGGTAACAAGTGCAAGGCTTTGCAGGCAGCCACACTAACATTTCCATTGTAAACAATTTTGTCATGGTTTCTAATGGGTATATTTCTATACTGATTCTATTCGCAGAACAGATCTAGACTACATCTCTTCTAAGTTGTCATTATATAAGAAGAAACAATCATACACGTTTCAATGCAAAAATAATTATTTTCTCTTGCAAAATGCTATGGCCCAAACATAATGATTTTAAACAGCTAAACTAGTGGGTTCAAATTCAGCACTGAGCTGCAATGAAATTCCTATGAGTAATAGTAATTTTTGATGCATTTTGTAGCTGAAAATCTTCGTGATGTTCCTAAAAGTATTGCACTGAAATTTCAAAGGGGGCTTTCACACATGTTTATAGACCTTCTCTTTCACAGTCTGACACTTTGCATTATGTTTCATAGGTTCATAGGCTGGTACTAGGCTATCGGCCCTCGGGCCTATACAAGCCTAGCCATAACAATTCCCTGGCTATTACTTCCCTGGTCCCCTGTCTAACAGGGCAATTGATGTGATCCCTGGGGTGAATTCCCTATCTCCCATCCAATCGTCAAGGTTCTTTTTGAAGAGGACCAAAGAGGCGCTCAACTTGACATGTATGGGCAGTCTATTCCAGAGTATGGGGAGTCTCTGGGTCAGGAACCTATCCCTCCAGCATGTTTTGTTCATTGTGATGACCAGGTTTAGATCTCTGGAACGTATGGCTCTGAGGGATTGGGATTTCTTTAAGTGTAGCATGTCCAACAGCTCTTGGTTTGACATGGCCTTGTATGTTAAGCAGAGATGGCCTCTGAGCAGGTGATATGTGACAGAGTATAGCTAGAGTTTTTTTAGATGGTCAGCATAGGGCATCTGCTTTAGGCTTGTGATTCTTTTAGTGAGGTATTTCTGTGGCCTTTCCAGTGGTTGCAGATGTCTTGTATGGTACATACCAAACAGGGCATTATTCTCTATAATGGGTCTAATGAGGGATGAGTACAGTGGGACAATGACCTCCTTTTTTCTGGATGAAAAGCCCTTACTGATGAGGTATGCCACATAGAAGGATTTCCTGACTGTTGTGGTGATGTGGTTATTGAAGGTGAGACCACTGTCCACTTGTGTCCCTAAGTCCCTTATCACACTTTCGGTGTTTAGTGTACTGACACTTATGTGGTAATTCATGGGTACATGTTTTTTTCCCAAAGGGGATAACTATGCATTTCTTGGCATTGAGCTTGAGCCCATGGCTCTGGCACCAAGTATCTGTTTCTGTAAGGCCCTTTTGTAGAATATCCACATCATTTGGGGATTCAATAATGGCTCCTAGTTTGCAGTCATCTGCAAACTTTGTTAGCCAGAGTACCTTAGTGCTGGCCTGTACTTCAAAGAAGTAGATGCCATACAAGAGCGGTCCTAGGGCTGAACCCTGAGGTACCCACTTGTCACTTGTCTGGAGCTGGATTTTGAGTCAGCTATTTTTACAGTGTGGGTTCTGTCAGTAAGCCAGATGGCAACCCATCGAGTGATGTAGGGATTAATGCCCAGCTTAGTAAGTTTATCTATGATTCCAGAGTGAGGGATGGTGTCACAGGTCTTGGCAAGGTCCAGATAGGCTGTGTGGACTGGCTTGCCATCATCCACGGCTCTGGAGACTGATTCAAAGAAGCCAGTCAGGTTGAGGAGACAAGATCAGCCCTTTACAAAACCAAAATGGGTGGGGTCCAGTGTTTGAAGGTTGCCAATGTCTTTGCTTATAAGTTCCATGACAATGCGTTCCATGGCTTTGCAGATCAGGCTCGTCAGACTGATGAGACGATAGTTCCTGGGATCCAAGGTGGATTCTCCCTTGTGGAGTGGGATAACTGTAGCTGTGTGCCACTTATTAGGCACAAAGCCTGAGGTGAGGCTATGATTAAACATGACACTTAGGTGAGGTGCCAGTTCATTTTGTAGTTCATGTAGTACACAGCCCGGGATGTCATCTGGTCCCATGGATGTTTGGTTTCCTTTGTGTTATATATGACTTATGATCAGTACGCATAATACATGACTAATCTAATATGCATCTTTCCTGACTTGTCATTCCATCACCAGTAAAAATCGTACTTAATTTGCATGAATACGGATGTTTTACACTGGAATTATGGCTGCCTTCTCCACAAATTCAGACAAATATACATCATTATTGGTTTCTTACACCACATCAAGTGCAGACTGGATGAGATGCTAACTAGTTCAGTTCAGCTCACTGATGTCGAATTCCCAGACCTGTTATCTATAAAAAATAATTTAGGGTGCAGTATTTTAAGTGTGTAACAGCAGTTAGTCTTTTATTTTCATAGGTTTCCCTTTTATTTTTCTTTAGCATGGAGCAATAACTGTGGTGTGTGTGTGTGTGTGTGTGTGTGTGTGTGTGTGTGTGTGTGTGTGTGTGTGTGTGTGTGTGTGTGTGCATGTGTGTATGAGTAAACGTGTGCATGTGTAAATAGAGTGTGTGTGTGTGTCTCTCCGAGTCTGTGTGTATGCATACGTGTGTGGCTTTATAACTGGAATCACCAAGTAAGTACATCTGAAACTGATGGTCATGATATATCTTGTGAAAAAATGTTTTATATTTAAGATGGTTTCAGAGATATGTTCTTAGTTTGCTAAATACTGTCAGTAGTTGTACATAACTGTTTTGAGTGTTTTGTGCTTATCATTCAATTCTCAATAAACATGTACATTTCACATTCTTTCAGGTTGCAAACTTAGTATATATTTCAGTCATATCTGTAGTATGGTCTTTTTTAATAAGAAATAAAAAGGGCCAGATTAAATAACAGCTGCACTAAGTGTGCAGTAAGTGTACATGATCTGTACGTTAGAACATCTTCTCTTCTCTTTAACAATGCTCATCTTTTGTTATTTCTGTTTATCTCTGTATTCTTGTCCACTGAATGGAAAAATTAATAAGTCCTTAATTTTCCCATAATTAACATAATCAAAAACTGTTTTGTAAATATTGTCCACTTTTCTGTTTACACTTTATAACCTCCTTGGAATTTGACTATGTAAGCTTATATAAATTATTAACTTTTGTTTGTTAGTCAGCAGTTTGAATATCAAAAAGTTTTACACTAAGCTTCTCCAAAGTCTTTTGTGTAATTAAAGAGGCAATTTATTAAACAGTGTTCATGTGTGTTCTTGAGGCAATTTATTAAACAGCACTCATGTTTTCATGTGTAGTATATAAAGAAATAGCAATATATGACAAAGGTAGATTTTATTCAGTGAGCAATGCAGTATATGCTGCCTTTGAATATGTTATGCACATTGGACAGTGGCAATCTGTAGGATACTCAATGCACAGGCACAAATCCATGCCATCCTCTTGCCCCTGGTGGCCATATATTGGGTAAAATTGGGTTGTATTGGCTAGGCTTGTAAGAGCCTTTAAGCCATTAGCCTAGTAATCTCTTATAAAACTATTATGATCATATGTACACATACACAAGTGAAAATTGCAGACAACTTGTACTATTGTATTTCAAAGGTTTTAGAGTAATTAAAAGGGCAATGTAACAAAAAGTGCTCATGTATGATATGCACATAAATTGAAACGCAGACAAGACAAATTTAACATGGAGTGATGCAGTGTATGCTGGCTTTGGTTACTTTATGGTTATATGTAGATATGCATACATATACGCACACACACACACACACACACACGCACACATATAAATATGTGTGTGTGTGTGTGTGTATGTGTGCGTGTGTGTGTGAGATTGTGTAGCCATGTGGAGGCATGAACATTGGCTCTAGATAATGTTACTGTTGATCATGTGATATCCCAATGCTCTGTATAAAATGGGGGAAAAGGAGGTTTGATACCAAAATATACATACATATATATATATATATATATATATATGTGTGTGTGTGTGTGTGTGTGTGTGTGTGTGTATGTGTGTGTGTGTGTGTGTGTGTGGGGGGGGGGAACTGGCATGCAGCATATTATCACTGACAGTTGTGGATGATGAAATGTTTTTGTGCTAAGAACATAACATAACTACGGAAAACACACATTTGTTGAATATATGGTTATGTTCCTACAAGACATGTCCACACCAGGCATTACAATGTAAGTTTTGCTCTCTTACACTTCTCATCTATTTATGTTTTACAGTTAATTTCATTTCTGAATCCTGATTTTAAAACTACAGGCAGCTGGAAAATAAAGCAAATATTATGACATTTTTTTATCTTTTCGTTATGTCCACACTCACAAAATGATGTCAGCAGAGATGCAGACAGTGGTTTGCATGCATCAGCAACATATTATAGGTAATCATTATATGTCCTTAGTTAAACAGCTACTTAGACAATGGTTTCTTTAATAAATCATTAGTTGAGTTACTTTTCAGTGTAAGGTGCTCAACCTGCTAGACATGGCTGACAAATTGTTTACTAGGATATAAGACTTTCCTGTTGCCTGCCCTAAGCACCAGGAAAATAGTAGTGTATATACTGATCTAGGCAATGAAGTATTGTGGGTTTAGTCTGATTTACTCATACACCAGTGTGTGTTTCTGCCTGCTTTGGTCCCCTCTCACATCTAGTTCCCCAGCCACCCCCAAACTCACACTTTTATTCTCTTCGATCCCCTCCCATTTTCCATTTTTGCTTATATCATAATTATAGCTTAAAGAAGCACAACATATACTTACAGAAGCATATATATATATATATATATATATATACATATATATATATATATATATATATATATATATATATATATATATATATATATATATGCATATATATGGGTCTACTTCATATGACAGAAATTTCATTTGACCGAGACCATAATACTGAAATTTCAAAATACTGAAAACTCACTTGACTGAAACTCATAATACTAAAACCTTACAATGGTAAATTTCAACATAGTAGTGGCAGTATGTAAACTACTGTAATGTAAGTGAAAGCTGTAAGCCCTTTTCCCCAATGTAGTGCAATCCTGGAGTTAGTATATATAATTAGGAGGTCCTCATTCCCCACCTAGTTTAGTTTCATATCGTCCGGTTTCTGTTAAGAGGTTATGTATGTAGTTTTTAAGTTCTGGAAAGAGTTAGTCATTGCTGTTGTAAGTGTGCATGTCTAAAGTTTATAATTTAGTATGTTGAAATTTAGCATTGTAAGGTTTCAGTATTATGAGTTTCAGTCAAGTGAGTTTTCAGTATTTTGAAATTTCGGTATTATGGTCTAGGTCAAATGACAGTCAGTCAATAGAAATGTCAGTCATATGAAGTAGACCCATATATATATATATATATATATATATATATATATATATATATATATATATATATATATATATATATGTATATATATATATATATATGGGTACACTTCACATAATCGAATTACTGAAATCTCGAATTTCGTATGGTCGAGACCATATGATTGAGATTTCAGTAAATCGAATATGTGTAGTGTTGAAAAATAAAAGTTTACTTACCTTAATACAGTGCGTACACACAGAGGCAAGGATTCTTGTACACTCTGTGTGTACGTAATGTTTTTTTTTTTTGTGTGTGGTGTTGACAGGAAATGAGAAATCTCCGCTTTGCTTCCATACAGCGCAAGACGGGAGATTTCCCATTTCCCCACTGTAGCGCGATCTTGGAGTTGGTATATTTAAGTAGGGGGGTGTGGGGAGCACATATGGGGGGGCAGCCCCCCTGCAAAAGCAAAGTTTGTCTTTTTTTTTTTTTTTGGTTTCATTTCAGAAGTTCGAGTTTACAAAACTCGATGTTTTGGTTTCGGTTATTTGAAGTTCGAGATTTTGTAAATTCGAGCTTCTGAAGTGAATATATATATATATATATATATATATATATATATATATATATATATATATATATATATATATATATATATATATATATATATATAGATATATATATATATATATATAGATATAGATATATATATATATGTATATATATATATATATATATATATATATATATATATATATATACATATATATATATATATATATATATATATATATATATATATCTATATCTATATATATATATATATATGACCCATCAAAATAACACTTCAGCAAAACTCAGTTTTGCTAGTCCGTTTTTCCCCTCAAAATGTACTTTCACAAAACTACAGATCACTGAGATTGTTGCTGGAGATCGCAGTACTGCGGGGCTAAGGGAATTTTCCCTTTTCCCCACTGTAGTGTGATCTCAGAGTTGGTATATATTAGTAGTGGGGGTATGCAGGGCACAGCTCCCCACATGGTGTGGTGCATGGGTACTTGACCCCCTGCATAATGTACTGTAGTGTATTTGTTTGTTTGTTTGTTTTTTTTTTAATTTTTTGGTGATCTGTGGTTTCGCGAAAATGCATTTTCGGAGAACTGCATTTTCGTGAAACCTGACTAGCAAAACTGAGTTTCACTGAAGTATTATTTCGATGTGTAAAAGTAGACCCATATAAATATATATATATATATATATATATATATATATATATATATATATCTGTGTGAGTGTGTGTGTGTGTGTGTGTGTGTGTGTGTGTGTGTGTGTGTGTCACATGAACAACTTTTCGGAAACTCAAAAACAAAATTGAAGAGACCATATGATTGAGTTTCCGAAAACTTGACCATCAAAAAAAAAAAACACAACTACCTTTTTTACATTTTTGCAGGGGGGCAAGCCCCCCCTTCATCCAATCCCCACATCCCCTGAAAATTATATATACCATCTCCAAGATCACACTACAGTGAGAAAAAGGGTAAATTTCCTGATCCAAACAGTATAGCGATCTCCATTCAAAAGCTCTGAGTTTTCAAAAACTTGATCATATGGTCTCGACTATATTGAGTCTGAGTTTCTGAAAACATGATCCAACTGATAGGGGCCCATTTATGCATATACATATATAAATAACTATATATATATATATATATATATATATATATATATATATATATATATATATATATATATATATAAAAAACTCATCACCACCATTTTCTCTTTCATAATCTCCATCTGAAAAGCAAATTACTACACCCCAACCCTCCTCTCAACCTTTTCAGAATCATCTACTTGTCCCCTCCCAAAAAAACTTGATCTTAGGATTATAATTGGTAAGTAGCCTATCAACCCAGAGGTCAATTCAAGCCTAGCCATTTCATCTCAATGTAATACCATAAATACTTTAGTCAATACCTAGAATTGCATTTATTAATGACTGACTATTTCCAGAAGGTTTCTGGTTGCTATCCTTAGTAAGAATTTACAGTGACCCATCCACTCATCCAGGTTTCATTTGAACAGTATCACAGAGGAGCTCTGCTTCACATGAATTGGTAGCCTCTTTCAAAGAGTTGGCAGTCACTGGGAGACAAATCTGTCCCTCCTGCATGTCCTATTCATGTTGCAGGCCATATTTTGGTCCGTGGACTGGGTAGCTATTGTGAAATGGCCTCCCCTCTTTCTCCTCAGCTTACACTCTCCTGCTGTTTTTGTCTTACTCTTCCACCCATAGGAATAAGGACTCCTTCCCTAATGAGTGGAAATGCATCTCTCATGTATCTCTTAAAAACCTTATTTCTCATACCTCATAATTTCATTTCAACTTTCCTATTCATGCAACCAAGTATACATATCCTCCAAACACTATACCTTCACTTGCTTATACTACTAAATCAACTCTTACAAGACCTTCCCTTAAACTACCCAGATTCCTCTGTAAGTTCACCCCTGTAATACTCCTCCTGCTCCTATGTAGCAACATTAAACCTAACCCTGGCCCATCTCTTTTATCTTATGTCGTAAATAACTCCAGTAATATCAAAAAGAAAACAGACCAACTAAGCTTTTCCACCCTCCAACACCCTGATATCATAGCTATAAAGAAACTTGGTTCAAACCCACTAATCCTTCTATCTACCACTTCTTCCCTAGGTACAACTACTATCTTGATGGCATATGTGGTTCTAGAGCTGGCAGCACACCTCTCAACCTCTTAGAGCAAGACATCTGGACAAAGCCATGAATAGAAGTGGCACAAAGGCCCAAAAATAGGGACAATTTTTAAATATTTCTCTTACAAACTTAGAACATTAATAGAATAACAGGTTTTACATTAGAATGCATTTTCTGAAGGGTACGAAGTCTGAAACTCAAATGTCTGTTATTATTTTCTAACTTAAATCTATCTTGAATGATTTACCACTAATTTGTCAGAAAAATGCAATTTTATGAAAAACAGACCAAAAATATGAGGCAAAAATCTGGACATTTTGTGAAAATCTGTACAGTTGAGTGGTATGGCTGGCAGTGGATCACTACTGCTTTTTAATCTAATTTAAATATCTAGGTCTTATCTCAAAGTAACACTACCTCAGACTTTCATAAGGACCTTATTTGTGCATTTGATAAATGTGGGTTTGAAATTATGAAGGCTATAATTAGAAACAATGAGTTGGAAATTGATAAAATGTTTTCAGATTGAAATTATTAATAATAGATTGTCACTGATTTAATGTTTGACATTGAGTGTGAAAGAGTTAAATATCATGAAATGTTGAAAGATGTAGAAGTAAAATGTACTAAGATTTATGAAAGAAAATTTAGAAAGGTGGAAAGGGACGTAAAGGAGTACAAAAACAATACACAATACCCTAAACCAAAGAACACATGGGGCAATTTTCACAACAAACCACATGAGTATAGAGGTGAAAGAGACATGGGGTATGACAATTTACCAGCTGAAACTCAGTTTAATAGTTATGACATACATGACCGTTTAGAGTTTCCCTCCCCAAGGACATCAGAGAGACTCAAGAACAAGGACCCGGTAGACTACAGGTACGGTTATCAGAACCAGAGGGGTTGAAAGGTACCATGGAGGTAATTCCTTCAGATGAAATAGTGATTAATAAATGTATGTTTAGTTACAATGGTTTTCACATTTTTAATTATACCTTTACTCCCATTACTAAGGGTCCTTTCAACTTATTTACTAAAGGCTTTACTTTTATTCCTAACGTTAAGGCCAATATAGCGAAGTTATTAGTGGATTTTAAACTTTTTATTAGGCAGAAAAATTTAGAGGTATTCTTTAATGGTAATATAAGAAAAAATACCACTGTTTTAACAAAGAAGAGTACGTTCAATCCACCCCTTCACACCCAGCTTAGAAATTTTGAGGTTTTGGTTGAAAAGGAGCTAAGAGATAAACTTAAGTACAACAAGGTTAGTCCAAACCTTTCTACGAAAGAAATGCATACACTCAGTTTATGTGGAGAGAATAAAAATCTTAGAATCATGAAACCTGATAAGGGAGGTGGGGTGGTTTTTATGGATCATATTAATTATGAGGCAAAAATGTTTGATTTGTTAAATGACCAATATACCTGTGAGAGAGTGTCTATGAATGAAATTCATATTGCTTATAAAAAACGTTCCCTCTGTTTGAATGATTTAGTTTTAGAGGGGCTTATTGATCTGGAAACATATAATTATTTACATGTTGTGCAACCCAAAGTGCCTTGTATTTTTGGCATACCAAAGGTCCACAAAAATCCTGATGACCCTCCTCTCAGACCTATTGTATCTGCGGAGGGTTCTATTACTGCTCCACTGGCAAAATATGTAGATGTATATCTCAAGAACGTGGTGATGGAACATCCTAATGTGTTAAAGGATTCTTGGGATGTTTTAAGGCATATTAATAATTCTAAACAGGTTGATACCTCTAGTTTTATCACTTTGGATGTTGTGGACCTTTTTACGTGTATTCCTCACGAGATAGGTTTAGTTTGGTTTGAAGAGTTTTTGGAAAGCAAGAATAATATTTCTTTCAAGGTATTTCGTACATGCCTTGTTTTAATGGAAGTGATTTTAAACAATAATTTTATATTCTTCCAAGGTGAATATTTTAGACAATCTAAAGGCGTAGCTATGGGTGCCCATTGTGCACCTACATATGCCAACATCATTTTATTGTATTGGGAAGAAACATTTGTTCACAATTCTAATTTTAAACAATATTGGAACTACTATGGGCACTTCCTGGATGATGTCTGTCTATTTTGGAACAATACCCTGGAAAAATTCATGGAATTTTTTGATTATATTTCAAATACAACTTGTTGTGTCTTTCGGCTTATACCGGGGTTAGGGGTCGCCACAGCAGAACTCCAGTCCGCTAATGTTTGGTAGTGGATTTTTACATGCTGAGTTACCAGCCCTGATGCACAACCTTCAACAAAGGCATGCTCATTCACGTATGTCTCAACACAGAAGACGCTCTAGCTGAGAATCGAACGGGACAACGTCTTTCTGTGAGGCGACAACGCTACTGCAGCATCACTACTTACGGTATATTTCAAATACAACTATTTTTTTAAAATTCACCTATAAAGTAGATGAAGTTGAATTGTGTTTTTTTAGATGTAAATATACAGACAATGGGGGAAGGTTTTAAATGAAAAATTTTTAGAAAAGATAAGTTTTCTAAAGCTTACTTGCATTATACAAGCTCTCACCCACATTTTCAAAAAAGAGCAATAGTTAAAGATCAGTTGGTGAGAGCCAGTAGGATGACGTCAGATGATCTGGATTTTAATACTGAATGTGAATTTATTAAGAGTATGTTTGGAGCAAGGGGGTACCCAATAGATCTCCTAAAGTCAGTTATTGTAGAGGTTAAGGAAGGAAGAACAGGAAGATTTGATCCAATTTTGGGTGTAGCCCTACCTACATCGGAAGTACAAAATATTGAGGCAAACACTGCTATTGCCCCAACTTTAGAAAAAGGTTTTCATTCTGCCATGTTTACCACTTTTGACGGGGAGAGTAATCTGGTGAGAAGTATTCTTAGTAAAGAATGGAAAAAAAATTGCTAGTTTGTCTGTTTAAATCATATCTTTGAAAATCCATTTAAATGTGTATATAGGAAAGGACATAACATCAAGAATATATTGGAAGGGACAAACTTCCTTAACCCCACTAACAACAATAACAAAAAAGGAACACGAAAATGCGAGCATTGCCCATATTGCAATAACATCAAGGAAGGTGATTCTATTCTTTTGAAAAAGAGGAACAAGTATATTACTACTCAAGGTTTGGCCAGCTTTAATACCACAGGACTGATTTATATTGCTACATGTGAAATCTGTGACTCTTTTTACGTTGGCAAGACAAGAGGAAATTGAGGCAGAGAATTTACGAGCATTTATATGAGATAAGGAAAAGAAAAGATAATAATGCTCTGTTTAAACATCAAAACAATTGTGGCAAAGACAAATTTCAGTTTTTTGTCATAGAAGTAGTCCCACGAGACCCCAGGGGTGGGCCTTGGGAGACTCGGTTGGAATATATTAGCTATATTGGCAAATTATTCTTGATGCAAGCTCTGCCCCTTGTTTAAATGAAATGTTATCCTTGAAACCTGTGCTGAAATTGAGATCAGCTAAATTATAGTATGTTATTATTATAATATTTATATTTATATTTTTAAATAATTTTATATATTATATATGCAAGCATTTTATGGTTTATTTTAATAATAATATATGTATTTTTTCTTTTAACAAGATGAGCATGCATTTAATTTAATTTCCACAAGATGGTGCCATTTCATTGTATTTTGGATTCAATTTAGCTTCTGCTCTTGAAAAAACATTTTTAGAAGCATTTCAGGTTTGTGCTGGTAATACTTATATTTAACAAAGCAATTTTAACTAAGGTTTATGTTTGAAGCATTTTATATAATAAAATATATATACATATATATTTATTGTATCTATTTATTATATATACTTTTAGTTTTAACTTTTCGATTCATTCACCTTTAAGGTACATGTGTTTTAATGCATTTTGCATCTGTAATTGAATTTGTTCACTCATTGGTTCATTTGAATTAGATTAGTTTATTTATTCATCAAAGGAAGAGAGGTTAGGTATCTGATGAAGTTATTTTGACGAAAACTATGTGGATTAACTTTACAGCGTTATTGTGATGTTGCTTGTGCTTTGCAATTTCGTTTGCTGTGCTGTGCTGCTGTGATTTAGCTTGCTGTGGATTGTTTTTGTGCTTCTTCATTAAAGCAGTTGTCCGTTTTGCTGAGCTCTGTGTGTGCCTTACTTCAGGTATTCTTATCTCAAAGTAACACTACCTCAGACGTTCTTCCTAAATGGTTAGTTCTCCGTGTGCCCTCCCCAACAACTTTCTTGTTCATTTTGCTGTCACTTTCCTCTCTCCTCTTGCACCTTAGCCAAATTCAAAATCCTTCTGCTTGAAATTATTATATTAAAAGAAAGTCAAAAACTTCATCCTACTAGGTGACTTCACTCTCAACCTTCTTGGCCCTAAACAAACCAATATCTTGGAAATCTTTAATGACGTCAAACTCACACATCTGGTCACTGAAATCACCAGAAAAAAAAATTCTTCTAATAACTCACTTTTTGATCCTATGACTGTGAATAATCCTAACATTATTTCTCTAGTGACCATTACCCAATTAGCTTCAATATCTCTCAACACATAATCAAAATCCCTCCCTCCCTCAGGGCTTCTCAGAATAAATCTCAATCCAACATTCTCAAAATAAAGACAATTCTAGCCCCATTAGATTGGCTTCCAACTCTGTCTTCTACAGACCCAAACCACTGCAGCATTCTCCTAACACAAATTCTCAATAACCCCCCAGGACTCACTTTTCCCTAAAATCGCACAGTTTTATAAACTGCACCCACCAAAGAAAATAAAAATGGCTCACATATAAACTCAAATGCTTCATTAGTTTCACGGACAATGCCTGGCATGCTTGAAAAAAAAAAAAACATCACATTTTTGACCTCCAGATAATACTAAACTAAGAAATCAAGGTAATTAGGCAATCAGGAAACATAAAAGTGACATTATAAGAAAGCATCAATCATCTCCTCTCAGCTCACCTAAACGATTCTGGGCAGAGATCAACTACCTGACAGGCTATACTAATCCAGCTCATGCCCACTGCTCCTCATCTGACCAATCATCTGCTGTTTCCAGATTCCACTTCAGAACATGTTCAATCCTGAATTCCATTAATAACCGCTTCTCTCCATCTAACCTCTCCCCCCCCCCATACACCCACTAAACACGTAGTATCTGTACCTGAAGAATTAAAAACTGACTCACATGCTGGTCCTCTTCTCTGATGGTTCTTATTCCTATGTAAGGACTTCATAGTCCACTCCCTTCACATTTATAAGCTCCATTTAACTCAAAACATCATGGGTGAAATCTGGAAACCATCAAATGGCAAACCCCTCACCAAAAGAACTGACTTCCATTCCATCTTTATTATGCCCATACTTGGTAAAATCCTTGATAAATTAGTTTAAAATCAATTCATCCATTATATCTCCTGGTATAACTGACTATCCTCAAAAGCATTGTGTTTGGGCTGTAGACAAATTTCTACTGCACTCTGAACACTTACTGATAACATCCTCCTGACTATAGACAATGTTCTCTGAACTGGAGACACCTCTATTGAACTCTCCAGAGCTTTTGATCCACTTGATCATAACAATCTTTTAGATCACCTAACTGAAATTAAAATTAGTCCTGACACAGTTCCCTAATTTAAAAAAAATATTTTTTTCAGTTAGTACTTTTCTGTGCAGTTCCTTAACAGCCTGTGTTTCCACCCACCTCCTTGAATGAGTCACTCAGGGCTCCATTGCTGCTCCCCTTCATTTTTACATTTTCATTAATAAACTGCCACTTGCCCTCCCTCACTTCTATCTCTTCCTTTATGATGAAGACATGGTCTTATGTCACTCAAACATTGCCTCTTCGGCCATACAGCAACAACTGCAAGCTTTTTCCTTCTTATCATGAAATGCCTTAATAACAAAAAGCTGATATTGAACACTTCCAAAACTAAAATGATACTATTTGGTTCCTCACCAAATGGCAGAATATCTCTTAATCTCTTTTATCAATGACTATCTTGACAACCCCATTGATCAGGTCATCTCCTTCAAACTCTTTGGTATGTGACTTGATTCCACAGTGAATTTTCACATTTACCTAGAACAAAATGGAAGAAAATAAATTCCCTCCTATTTTGGTCCTATAACAGTTCCCACTTTCTCTCCAGACAAGCTAGGAATGCCATAGGCATAGGCATTCTACTAGCACATCTTGAACCTAGACTTGCACTGGTTGCAGAAGCATCCCAGAAAAAAAAAATCCTCCATCATCTACATTGCAGGCAACTCTATCTGCAGTGTTATTACCCTCTCTCCTAGAAATGAGCATGATTTTGTCACACTTAGTAAAGCCATTTGGCTACATCTCCAACAATGTGCTGAACTGCTTCTTGGATCCCAGGTCTGCATGCTCCTCAAAGAACTCTGCTGTCCTTCCATGCATCTTAACTTATAGAGACAACCACCCAGTTACAATCTAAGAAGACGTAACCCCTCCGCACCACTTCTTCAGTGTCATAGAACCGGGCTTCATTGTACCAACCATGCCTTTTCCATCCTAGAGCTCAGTCTCTGGGAGTCGCTCCCTAATAATATTAAAGATCTCACCTGGTAACCCTTATTCTGTGCTCAACTTAAATATCATCTCAAGTATGATTTAATTTGCAAATGCTTTCCTTCTGGACACATCACCTAATCCCCCACTCTCCCCTTCACCAGTCAGGCCCCTTTATTTTCCTCACATGATTTTTCCCACACTAATATGAGACATCCCTTCCACATTGTGTGTATTGTATATGGTTAATTTCTGTGTGGCCTTACTTTACTTTTGCTATCTTTTACACTTTGTTCTCAATCCCTTCACTATTTCATTCCCTTGTTTCTTCTACTACTCTCTTTACTTGACTCATTCTTTCCTAGTGTCCCTTATACTGTGTACTCTGTAATTTTTACTGTTACTGATTCATTGCTATCTTCACAGAACATTGTGTTGTTTTCATAATACATTTTGGTAACTTGCTTGTCTACTGTCGTTTATTTTTGTCTGAGATGAGACTGATATAGATCCATTGGCATCAGTGCTCTACAATGGTTATCAACTGAATAATTACTAACTAACTAACTAGCTAACTAAATAACTACTAACTAGCACATCTTATGGTTCATGCCATTACTGCAATAACTGACTTACTTTAGATGTTTCTGTTGAAGAACCAATAGTGTATTTTCACTTAACTTTATAGTACAATAATTATTTATTTTAATACAAACACTAAAGGGTTGTCAAGATACTTTTCAAAATGGAGGACAAACTTATTTAGAGATGCTAGAGTGCGTTAAGTTTTATAAGTTTAATCGGACTAGATCTACTCATTTTGTTGTTTCCTTATACTATCAATTTAACAAATCAGCCAAAAGGAAAACCATGAAATTAGTATTCTATTATACAAATCATGGGGTGATTACTCTGGTAAATTCTGTCAAATTCTTGATCAGTGTGCAGTTCATTTCTTGAAAACCATTCAATTTCCCAGAGATCCTATGAAAAAGATTGAAAAAAAACTACAAGACAATCCAATTCCCTCTTAAAGTTGCCCAATTTATTGAGTTTTCTTATCAGTGTTTTCATTTAGTAGGCTTCATCAGTGAAGTGAATATACTTCTTCCAAGGGGATAAAAATAAAGTCACTAATGCACATTTATGTACCATGCCCCAGGTCAGGACTGCTTATCACTGTAAAATGGGGTGCATAATGAGTCACTGAATCTCCTTTCATTACGACACAGGTCACAGTGTTAAGTATATAAGCCGTCCACAGCCAAATCCATTTTGCCATATAATAGTTATATAAAACAATTCATTCAGAAAACATTGTGCCTGGTTTGCAATGCCCTACTCCCTTAAAGTGTGAGGTTCACCTCACATTCCCATCTCTCTCTTTATAAACATGCTATGTCAGAGAATGCCCAATCTTGGACTGAAAAAAAAAAAGCTTGTCTTACTTTTAACCTTTCCTCTTCAGTCTAATTGACCTGATTGTAACACTTAGCAAAACAGAAGCACAGTATCTTCAACAAATTAGTATTAATGCAACACATTGTTGATAGTCTATTTTTTTGCTATAAAAAGCACACAGAATGATAGGGTCTCCTTTAAAATGACTACTCTGATATTTGTTGGTCTAGCATGCTGTTGTGCTGCTAAATATTTCATCCAAGCTTATTGTTTATTGCTAGGTTGTTTAATGATGACAGTTACTACTACTGTATTTGAGTAATTTTAAGATGTTTTATATTTTCCATAGACTTTGCAAATGTACACTTTTTTACCATAAAAAATATGTTACACAGCTGGAAAGTTTGAAATGAGCACACGTTTATCTGATTTTCATGACTTTTCAGCATGCATACCGATTCTGTGCTACTGTTTTCCTTTGTAGCCTAAAGCTAATCATTGCATTTATATTCCACTCATATGAGATGCAGTATCTATTGGCAAGCAGAAATATTGATTCAGCTTTTGTCTTAACATCTGCTATGTTTAACTGCTACTAGCTTATATTTTCATGTTATACGGATTCTACACTTGTTCTCTCTTGTTGCAACAGTAAAAACAAAGTGGAATTCACTGCAACTGCTACAGGGTTACTGAATAAAAAAATGACAGTCTTGTTATAGACTTATCTGGAACAAACCATATTTCTCAGACTTCCTGAATGAAATTCATTCTTTTCTGCAGATATTTACTGAAATGATTCCTTTGTAAAACTGACTGTCCTATAGCAGTTCAGTCCACCTCTACCTTATTGTTTTGATAAAGTCCAACTTCTTTTACAGAGTATAGTGACTGAGGCAACCATATATGCATTTTTCTTAATATAACATATAATACAAAGTTTCCTTGAGAAGGTCATGATATGGAATAAGGAAATAAGATCCTGTAGTGTCCCAGTGTGTAATAAATTAATTTTACATATACATATAACTAGATGTTGAAATTATCCTGATTATTTCAGCGTATAGTAGTGTTCAGCTCCTATTTAGTGTCTCTCTTGTTGTTGATTAATCATTCATAATACATATTCCCTAAACATATTCACCATACCCTTTTTCTTTTCTGAGCATGCTGTTTTCTCTAACATTGAAGGCAACTGAAACAGGAAAGTGATGTAAGAACACAAAGACGGCTGCAAAAGTAAGAGCTTGCTCTGTGTCACTACACCAGTTATTTCAGGAGGGAAATCCCTTTATGATATAAATACTTTACTGTTAGTAGTTAGCAAATCAATGGCTATGTAAAGTTCGCATCTGAGTATCTACTGACCTGTATTTTGAAGAAAATAAATAAAAATAAATTCAGTCAGATGCACTACCAGTTATCTCCTAATATTATCCTTTGTTCAAATGTAACAGTTGATGAAGACAGTCACCAAGAATGTTTCATCAGATCTGATGAGATTTTTATTTTTATTAATACTGAGGTTAATTTTGCTTTTATACCTTTGGCATTTCCATTACCTTTCCTATCTATCTATATATATAGATATATATATATATATGTATATATATATATATATATATATATATATATATATATATATATATATATATATATATATATATATATACATAGAGAGAGAGAGAGAGCTACAGATATAGACATAGGCAGTTTCACATTTTCTTCTTTTTCTCAGAGGTCAAAAATTCTTTTACTTGCAATGAAAAAGAAGTTATGGCTTACCATAATGTTCCATCTGTGTTGCCAATCTTCAATAATCCTTGACAGTGGACAGTGGGCTCGGTTCCAAACCTCGGAACTAACTCGGCCATGTACTCTAGCTCGAGGCTTCCAAACTCTCGAGCCAGGCACTACCCATAATGCTCCTCTCAAAATTATCTCAGATCGAGTTTGCCCAACATAGTGGTAGACAGACAAATGAAAATTATAGTCAAAATAATAGACTTAATAGTCAGAGACCAGATATGTGTCCTTCATATGAAACTAGCTATGGATACTCTGGTCCACTAAGAGTCTCCGGTTGGGGGAAGGAGGGTGGGGATGTCAAGGATTAGTGAAGATTGACAACACAGATGAAACGTTATGGTAAGACATAACTTCTTTGTCTGATGTTGTCAATCTTCACTCAGTCCTTGACAGTGAGACAGAGTCCCCAGCTACTTTAGTCTTGGGAGGTCTCATGGAAGAATGTTCCTAAGCATCATCGAGCTGAATGATGCCTGCCCCCTCAAGATCTGATCCAATTTGTAATGAGTGATAAAGGTATGAGGAGAAGACTAAGTGGCTGCTGTACAGATATCATCCAAAGATGCTCTGGCATGAAAAACTGTAGAAGTTGCCATCGCTCTCCTTGAATGTGCTTTAACTGGATGTGAAAGTTAGAGTCCTCTAGAATGACAGATGAAAGTTATGCAGTCTCTAACCCATTTGGTCAAGGTAACCTCTGAAACTGGATTACCTAATGAGAAAGTGAAGAATACCACAAATAATTGGTCAGATTTTCTAAAATCCTTTGTTCTGTGAAGAAAGAATCATAATTGTCTGTGGACGTCCAGTACGTGAAGGGCATACTCCCCTTTATTAGAAAAATTAGGGAAGAGGACTGGCAGTTGAAGGGTTTGGTTAATGTTAGATTCTGAAACAACCTTATGTAAAAAGGTTGGATTTGTCCTAAGGGCAACCCTGTCCTTGTGAAATATTAAATAGGGAGGTTTGCTGGATAAGACCTGAAGTTCAGGTACTCTTCTGGCAAATGCAATAGCCACCAAAAATAAAGTTTTCCAAGATAAATATTTTAAGTCACAAGTCGCTAATGGTTCGAAAGGGTTCATAGTAAGTGCCTGAAGAACTAAAGTTAGATTCCAAGGAGGAATAGGTTCCTTGAATGGAGGTCTTAGCATTAGGAGACCCTTTAAAAATGCTTTACAAAGTTTGTGTGACATTAGAGATGCTCCATATGAAAGTTAGAAATTGCCTTTAGGTGAAATTTAATTGCTGAAGCAGAGGAACCAGATTGGTAAAGGATAGCTAGAAAATCCAATACCTTATGAATAGGACTGTATAAGGGTCTAGTCCATTGTCAAGGACCCATTTAGCAAATGTTTCCTATTTATTTTGTTTGATAGAGCTTCCTAGCAGTAGGTTTGTGAGAAGTGACAATCATTTGTCAGGCAGGAGAAGAAAGGGAAGGATGCATGGCAATCATGGGAATTGGAGAAGTCACTCAGTGAGTTGAGATACTGGAGATGTGTATGAACCATGCCCTCTGGATGAGACAGCAGATTTGGAGCTGGGTCCAGAATCCATGGTTCCAAAGAAGATGAGGCCAAAGGAAGGGAAACCAAACTTGTTGAGGCCAGAAGGGGGCAATGATGATTATTGAGTTCTCTGACCTTTTGGCTTTCTTGAGAAACTAGGATATCAAGAGAGTCTGGGGAAAGGCATACTGGAGACCAGGAGATCGGGGGGCCAGTTGTGGAGAAGAACATCTCTGGGTGACTCCCCCCAGAGGGGGAATTAGGGAAAACTAACTGCTGCACTTGCTGTTTAGGGGGATGCAAAAAGATCACAGAAAGGGTGGCCCCAGTGAAGAAAAATCTCCTTCACCACCACAGGATTGAGAGACCACTCATGAGGCATGAGAAGGGTTCTGCTCAGTTTGCCCTCTATCACATTAGAGCTTGCTGAGATGTGCATTGCTGTGAGAAAGCAGCTGGAAGAAATCACCCATTGCCAAACTCTGAGGGCTTCTTGACACAATGGATATGATTTGGCTTCCCCTTGTATGTTTATGTACCAGACTACTGACATTTTGTCCATCTGAATACCTACTATCCCTAGAGGAAGGACATCATGGAATGCTTGCAACGTTAACAGCACTGCCATCATTTCTAGAACATTGATGTGCAAATTGGCCTCTAATTGGAACCACGTGCCTTGGACTGTTCTTCCCAGATAATGCCCCCCACCCCATCTGGGAAGTGTCCATGGTCGCTATGGCTTGGGGAAGGGAAGAATGAATGGCCGACCCAAGAGAATATCATCGGAGTGAAGTCACCACGTGAGATCCTGTTTGCAGCGATTGGTAATCAGGGTTAGGTGAGACATTGGTAGGTGCATCAGAGACCACTGGGAAGCAAGTAGCCACTGCAAAATTCACATGTGAAACCTTGCTAGGGGAACAAGAATGACTGATGCTGCCACGGAGCCTAATGTTTGTAGGACTAGTCTTGCTGGAACCCTTTTTTTTCTTATAATTCATCTGACTTGTGATCTGATGCATTGAAGTCTTTCTGGAGGGAGTGAGGCAATTCCTGAAACAGTGTTTAAATGGGCTCTGATAAATTCTATTTGCTGAGTGGGTTGCAAGCTTGATTTCTCAAAATTCATGGTTATGCCTAGAGATGTACAGAGGTGTAGAGTGTAGTCTCTTGGCTGTTCTAACTGATGCCTGGTGGTAGCAGTAAGGAGCCATTTATCAAGGTAAGGAAATGCTCAAAATCCTAGCAGTCTGAGATGAGCTGCCACTACTGCCATGCATTTGGTGAACACCCTGAGGGCTGTAGTGAGTCCAAAGGACAGCACTCTGAATTGGAAAGGACTGGTTCGCAGCCGGAAGTGCAGATACCTCCTGGAGCTTTTGTCCATTTTTATATGGTAATAAACACCCTGAAGGTCTACAGAGCATATTCAATTGCCTTTTTTTAAGACTGGAGGCATCAACTGTACCGAGACCATAGGAATTTGGTTTGCTGAATGGCCTTGTTGAACTGGCTGAGATTCAAGATAGATCTCCCGTCCCCTGTTTTTTGGGGCACTAAAAAGAACCTTGAGTAAAACCTGGATCCTGTTTGGTCTGGTGGGACTTTTTGGATGACTATTTTGTATACCAGTCTTTGAATCTCTAAAGCTGTTGCTTCCCAGTGACTGGGTGGTACATTTGGGAGTTTCTTCTGGGATGATGGGGGAACTGATAGTGGTATTTTGTAACCTCTGAATATTATTCCCTGCACCCATTTGTCTGAAGTTAATGTTTGCCAGGCAGACTGGTGCAGAGAGAATCGTTCCCTGACTGCCTCCAGAGGAGGGCAATTGGGCACCCATTCATGGGTGCTGGTAGGAAGTACCAGAGAAAGATTCTCTGGATCCCTGATTTTGCAGTCCATTTCTGCTTCTTAGACAGCATCTTCTGTTACTCCCCCCTCTTCCCCATGGAAAGTCTTTGCCACTTGAATCCTGGAAAGGCCCTTTGGATTTTTTAAACCATAGTCTTCCACTTCTCTGGTTCCTGGAGTAGGGCCTCTGAGGAGTGGAAAAACATACACCTATGGCAGAAAGGGTCTTACCATCCTTTTCACATCTGGCTAAAGTGTCTTTAAGCTTGAGACCAAAAACAGTAGATGTGTCAAATGGAGCACTGACAAATGATGCTTTGAATGGCTCTGCAAAGTCGCACAACTCCATCCAGGAATGTCTTCTAATGGTTATGCCTGAACTTGCTGCTCTGGAAGTCCCTTTAGCTGTGTGAGCAATCAGCCTCATGGACAAGTTAGAAATTACATCAAGGGTTGCTAGCTGAGAGGTAACTTTGTCCCGTACCTCTTCAACCTCTGCCCCTTCGAGGGTATCCAAGAGCTCCTAGATCAGATCCCTTTGTAGTCTTGCAAAGTGCACCATATAATTCAAGGACCTGAGAGTGAAGGTCATTGAAGCATAAATGTGCTTCCCAAATCTATCAAAAGTCCTAGACTCCTTATTAGGAGGATGGATAGTCGGACTTTCCTCGGCAAATTACTTTTTCATGGCTACCACTCTCACCATGGTATTCCATTGAACCAGAGAGGCTTATCCTTAGATGCTGATAAAATACAATCAGTACTTTTGGGGATTGGCTCAATGGCATTGGGCATCTTTAATGCCCACGGAGCAATCAATTTAATGAGATCATCAGCAGGTGGAGAGATCCAAGAATTAGAGGGCTGGCAAGAAAAGCCTCCAGGTGTACTGACTCCTTCAAGGAAGTTTGGATGGAGGACCAGCCACTCCTCTGTTTCAGGATTTCTAGGATGTCCCTGAAGGAAACATCATCAGGGGGTGACCTGGGGGAACCTTTCCCTTCATCAAAATCAGTATCTTCAGTGAAAGTCTCTTCCAGGGAGTCTAAGTGCTTCCTCTTGCACTTCTTCTTCACAGGAACTTCCTTGGGGGGATGATCCAGGGAAGTGTCCAAAGAGGAAACCACCAAGGTGGGTGTAATCTGGGACTTTTGTGCCCTCTATTCCGGGGCTGAGATGGATTTCAGCTCAGGTCAAGGAGATGTAGACAGTTGTTCTAACAGGGATGGCAAAGACTGTGAGTCCCCAGTGGGCAAGGCCTTCTCCATGATTCAGAATCCCAGAACTGAAATAGACTCCTTGGGAACTGGGGTCACATCCCACACTGAGGAGGCAGTCCCCAAAAAGGAAGCCTGGATCAATGCTACAAAGGATAAAGCACCAAGGGACATGGATGGCTCTGAAACTAAGGAAACTGTTCCATGCACCTTTGATTCAACCAGATAGCCTCAACCTTGGGAGCCCTCCAGTTCCAAAAACTCAGAGGAGCTCAAGGCAGCTCTTGGAATAGGAGAAGAAGATGCTATCTGAACCAAGAAAGTCAATGTCAGGAGTGTCAGAACCAGGGGCTCCAAAGACTCAACAGGAGTTGGAGGAGGAGCTCTTCAGTACTGAGGTCAGCTTAGAGACCTTCTTGGATGGTTCCGATGAACTAGGAAGCGAAGAAGGTCTTTTCGTGGTGTAGGAAGAAGAGGAGGATGAAGATGTGCTAGCTTCAGTCCTAGACCCAGAAATGGCTTCTTCGAAATCAGATTTGAGGGGTCCCTTCAAGATAAGTTTATTCGTCCTCTCAGTAAGGGTACAGGCAGAGAACCCGTGACAAATTGAACAATCTTCCTGAAGATATAGTTTTCCCAGACAGTAGACACATAAGGTATGCCTGTCAGAGTTGGGCATCTTACCCTGGCACTTCTGGCACCTTTTGAAACTGGTGGTGCCTTTTGAAGTTTTGACAGGGGAGAGTTGTTTTTCTACCATGACAAAAAAAGGGCTGAGATGCACACACACATGGCTAGAGAACATATATAGTGATGAAGATTTTTTTTTTTTACAATTAAGAAGGGATAGAGATAGACAGAAAGAGGAAAATACCAACAATGGTAATATAAGAGTACCTAAAAATGTAAATAAGGGAAATAATTGTACCAACAATGGTACTAAAAGAGACTAGCAATGGTAGAAAGATGAAGAAAAAAGAAACACACACGCAAAGCTATGACAGGAGCGGATAGCCAGAGAGAAGATTGAAGTAGAGAATTAAGCAAAAATATATAGAGATAAGAGTTTTAATAAGAAATAAACTTATTCAGAATCAGCCAAGACTTGAGAGAAGGAAAATCACTTATGAAGTGGCAAATGAGATCTGAGATAATTTTGAGAGGAGCATTATGAGTAGTACCTGGCTTGAGAGTTTGGAAGGCACAAGCTGGAGTAAACGGCTGAGTCAGTTCTGAGGTCCACTGTCAAGGATTGAGTGAAGATTGACAACATCAGATCTATTGTTATTTAGTTTAGTTTTCTACTCAAACTTTATCTCAGCCATTTTTAATTATACAACATTGTATGATGAGGGGGCTTGTTTCCATAAATTTCACAGAAGCTATTTGCAGACAGTGCAGCATGTTGAAGGAAAACTTCAGCATACCTGCTGTGGATGCGATTTCAGAAGACACACCAAAGGCAGTCCAAGTACTTAGCTATTCATCATAGGATAATTATGGATTCTGTGCACACCTTTTGGATTCCAAAACAAATTGTGCACACACAGCACAAATTAAATGCAACTAACTGCTTTGCAGACTCTGTTTCTGAAATCCTCGACTTATGCTTTATGGACCTCAAGGAAAAAAAAACTAATACTATGGAGTTTGCCAAATTCCATAGCAAAAAAAAAAAAAAAAAGAAAAGAAAAAAAGAAAAAACATAAAAGTGCAACCTGCAATTAATGAACTGCAGCCTGCAGTGATATAACCCATAAATGAGGCTGTTGCTGAGCACCATAGAAGCAGTCCCAGCTAGAATCAGAGCAAGGCTGCATCTAAACCAGTTGTCAGACCAGCAAATAATTGGGCGGTGCCAGCTAGACAAACAAATGGTGCAGGCTGTCTGCAATATGTTCGTCCCACACATGTCTGTGTAGACCCTGTGAGGATACACCATCCCCATTGAAACCAAAGTGTGTCTCATTCTGGGTGTACTTCCACCTGGGACATTCCACAGACATACGGAGGATGTTGTGAAGCAACTGCTCATGTACACAGACAACCCTCTCCTCTTACCTCCCAACACTCAGACTTGTGAGAGGTGCACTTATGTCACCAAACTGGAAGGTACACACTCTCCAGCCAAGACTGGACTAGCTGGTCAAGAGGAGAAAGTCAAGATCTGCACCACACAATACACATAGCTCTGCAGAACACCCACCATCACATCTCTCACATAAAAACACAAACCACGCACCCATCTTCATGAAGGCTCTCAATACAAATTTACCCAAAAAGCAGAGACCTCCAAGACAGAAATACACTCGACCACTACAACACAGCACTAACCACAGGACACATAGCTCACCTCCACAGTATGCCCCTCAACCTAAGACCCTAAGGCTAAACACCTTGCCCAATACACTAATCATAGGTGACTCAATAGTGAGGCACATAGATGTCCCACTCACTAGGTTGAATAAGGAGAAGGTAACAGTCAGCTGTCTATCAGGTGCCAGAATCCGACACATAACACACGCACTCAGGTCATTCCACAATAAGTACGGCTCTGTCATTATCCATTTGGGCGTGAATGACCTGAGATGCACCTCCCTGGACTACATGAAAAGAGACATGGTGGAGCTCTTGGATTATGTGGCCCAGACAGGTATGACTCTAGCCCTGAGCAATATCCTACCATCACCCAGAATGATATTGCAGTACAAACAAAAAATGATTGACTTCAACAATTGCTTAAGTTTCTGGTGTCATTTTAAGGGGCTCCAGTATCAGTCTGCTTGGGATGACATGGTTGACAGACCTCAATGCTTTGCCAGAGATGGCCTGCATCTGTCACATCTGGGTTTCCCGGTACTGACTAAGGCTCTTGCTCCCCCTTATAGTGCCCTTTTTAGGTGGTGTTCTAAAGACCAAATTATCATCATAACAGCTATAAATAAATGCAATCTGAGGGTCATGCTACTCAACGCTAGAAGTCTAAATCTCAAGATGCACTCGCTCAAAGCACTCCTCAAAATGGAGAACATCGACATCTGTGCTGTAACGGGGACCTGGTTTAAAGCAGCAGAAAGCACCCCTGCACTACCAGGCTATAACTCATGCCACACTTTTCAGCCCTAAAACATGGACCATAGCTCCAAAGGTGGTGGTGTCTCCATATTCATAAAAAATATGCACACCTCCAGACTAGTAGCCCAGCATAACGCATCTGAGATACTTCAGGTACAACTAACATTGGGTAAGATGGCAATCCAGGTCATAGCCTGCTATAGGTCCCCAACCATGTACCTAGACTCTCACTCCATGTTCCTAAGCACCTGGAATCTATCAAGACCCAACTCAACACTGTCATACTAGGAGACTTCAACTACCCCTCCATCAACTGGGAGAACTACTCAAGCACCAACACACTGGCCCAATGCTTCCGGGAATTCATCATTCTGAACCCCCACTAGAGGAAGCAACATCCTTGACCTGGTTATTATGAACATGGGTGACCGATACTCTACACCAGTAGTCAATCCCTCCCTGGCCAGATCTGACCATAAACTAATCACCATGAAAATCCACATCTCACCCACACCCCCTGTAAAGGTAACCACCTTGTAAAACTTCTCCAAAGTTGACTTTGGGCTCCTAAAAACAGAGGTGGCTAATTTCACAGCATCTGTGCCAATGGAAAATAGCTGCATGACTGCCAAATCATACACCAATAGTGCATTGGTGTATAAACATGTACATAAACACATAGAACTAGCCATACCCAACAGAATCAAGACACTCTCCATCAAAAAAAAGCCAATCTGAGGGTCCCCTACCATTAACAAATTCTACAAAAAAAGGAAGAAACTGTTGCAGATAAAGGTGAAATCCCAAGACTGGAAACACTCCCTTATTAGCTTCAACAAAAAGTTAAGATCCCTCATTAAATCCTCTAAAGCCAGCCATGAAGGTAGAATTGCAGCAGACACTAAAAAGAATCACAAAGCCTTCTACAGTTATATCAAGAACCTCCATGGCAATACCCAGATTTGCTCTAAGTTACTGCACAATGGTACCTCCTATACTGAGCAACAGATATTGCCAACATACTGGCCAACAGATTCAGTGTCAACTTTACCCCTCCCCCCCCTAAAGGACAAATCACAATACTGGAGGAATGCCAGACACCCAGTATTACTGCTGCACAGGTTAAAACAACACTGTCCAAGGCCAAAAATACAGCTTCCATGGGACCCGACATTATCTCTGGCTGTGTTCTACATGAATTACAAAGTGAACTGGCACCACATCTGTGTGCCCTGTTTAGTCACAGCTTCACCTCAGGCTTTGTCCTTACCAAATGATGCACTGCTACAGTCATCCCTCTCCATAAAGGGGGAGCAACTACAGACTCTGGTAATTATCACCCCATTAGCCTGACGAGTCTGATTTGTAAAGCTATGAAGCGCATCATCATGGACCTGATTAACAAAGATATAGGAAATCTCCAAACTCTAGACCCCACACAATTTGGCTTTGTGAAGGGTAGATCATGCCTGCTCAACCTGGTTGACTTCTTTGAGCCAGTCACCAGGGATGTGGATGAAGGTATGGCAGTGCATGCAGCCTACCTTGATCTGGCCAAGGCCTTTGATACCCTTCCACACCCGGGAATTATTGATAAACTCAGTAAACTAGGCATCAGCCCATATCTCACTAGGTGGGTTGCAAATTGGCTCACAGATAGAACACACAGTTTGAAAGGAGTAGACTGCCAACCAGTTACGAGTGAAGTCCCACAGGGATCAGTCTTGGGTCCTCTCCTGTTCGGCATCTACTTCTCAGATGTCCAGGCCAACACAAAGAGACACTGGCTGACCAAGTTCTCAGATAACTGCAAGCTGGGAGCCATTATTAACTCCCCAAGTGTTGCAGACATCCTACAGAAAGGCCTCACTGTTACCAATGACTGGTGTCAAAACCATGGCCTTAAGCTTAATGACAAAAAATGTGTTGTCCCCTTTGGTAAAAACTCAGTTCCCACTAATTACCACATCAATGGGAGCCCACTGAACACTGAAGAGAGATCTGGGGACGAAGGTTGACAGCAACCTCTCCTTCGACCACCACATTGCTACTGTAGTCAGAAAGTCCTTCTATGTGGCACATCTCATTACCAAAGGTTTTGCATCCAGGAAGAAAGAGATCATCATCTCTCTCTACTGTTCCCTCACTAGACCAATCACTGAGTATAATGCCCTGTTTGGCAAGTTACTCACTAGACACCTGCAACAGCTGGAGAGGTCACAGAAGTACCTTACAAAAAGGATCCTAGGCATTAAACACATGTCCTACATGGACAGACTCAAAAGTCTCCAGCTATTCTGTCTCATATCGCCTACTTAGAGTCGATCTTTGCTTGACCTACAAAGCCATGTCTGACCCAGCTCTGTTAGAAATGCTACATCTAAAGAAATCCCAATCCCTCCATATCACATGCTCCAGAGACCTCAACCTCATTACCACAATCAACACAACATGCTGGAGGGACAAGTTCCTCACACAGAGACTGCCCATGCTCTAGAATAGACTTCCCATACACGTCAAGCAGAGCACCGTGTTGTGCATCTTTAAGAGAAATCTTGATGAGTGGATGGGTAACAGAAAGTTCATCCCAGGGATCAGTGCAGTGACTCTACTTGATAGAGGCACCAGGAAGTAAAGTCAGGCAGCATGATGCCAGGGCACTTCTATGGGCTAGGCTTGTAAAGGCTCCAGGGCCATTAGCCTAGTAAACACCTATGAACCTATAAATCTATAAGGGAAAATTCCTGAAAATAATGTGCAGCAATGTTGATGATTGCATAGACTTCTAATCCATACCATGGAGCAGAGAACTAGAAAGCACTAATTCTATAACACTGCAAAATTCAACACATACTCAGTGCAATTGATTGCACACAGATACCTACCAAGACACCAGTGCATCCTGAAGTGGATCAATATATAAACAGAAAGGATTGGCCATCCATCAACTGCAGGTTGTGTGTGCAGGTGATGGCAGCATAACAAACATTGTGACAAAACACCCTGGAAGTGTCCATAATGCTGCCATATGGATAGAAAGTGGATCTTGGGCTACATTCCAGCAAGATGAAATGCCTGAGGGGCAATTACTATGCAAGTACAGGAACACAGCTAGGATGTGAGCAAAGGATGCCCCTCACATATGTTTTCATTGCTTACAACAGGTGACTGTGGTTAGCCACTTGAGCTGTGGCTAATAGCACTGTACAGAGAACCCACCAACCCTGCACAGGAGGCCTACAATAGAGCACTTACAGCAACCACAAGCATTATAACATGTGTGTTTGGTGTACTGAAAGCTAGGTTCAGATATCTGGACACATCAGAGGTGCACTGCAATACACACCTGAGAAGGCAGCACAGATGATAACAGTGTGCATCATGCTGCACAACATGCTAACTAGAGCACATGGCAAATTTCCAGCTGCAGGTGTGGGTGAACTACCTCAAAAAACACAGATGTCTGGAAATGACATCCCACAGGTATCAGAGAAGCAGCAGGAGGATGTAGGTGACAGAAGACACAGGCATAAACAACAGAGGATGTGACTATAAGTGTAGGGCAAGACAACATGGCAACATCTGACCCACAACCTTGAGTCATGCCTAGCTGCACATACATGAGTACACAGATACAACATGGCAACATCTGACACACAACCTTGAGTCATGCCTAGCAGCACATACATGAGTACACATATTGAACATTGATGTTCAGGTCCTGCTCTACCACAGCAGCACAGAGTTCCTCTAATGGCATTTACCCACTAGATGTATACACTGAGCATCACACATAACATAACCATAACATACTCCAACATGAACACATGCAAATGTGACACAACAGGGATCATAAACTCAGAGCACAATTGACAAAGGCATGCATGCATACTCAGATTGCTATATCACTGTATGAAAAACACATCAGTGCAACACATACATATCTTTGCAATATAATAACATGAAAAACGGGAAACAGCACAGGACATAATGCAGAATGTTTTATAGCTGCAGAAAAACATAGAGTAAAGTAGTGATTTAATAATATGAGCTAGTTATGTGTATTGCATTGTTGCACACACTCTAATGCAGTATAGGGCAACCACACTGACTTTTCACACCATGGTTCACTGAGCCCCATCCATGTACAGAAGCATATTGCCCTGATTGATCCACAGACAAGACTGATGGGGTGACAACACCATGTTGAGGTGATGAAGCATGACTGCAAGTTGAAGGCCTAGTTGTGGCAGGCAAAAAACACAGCAGATGGGCCAGCAGTGGCACTCTGTGCTTGTTGGACCATAGATATTGATGATCAATGGCCAGAGGTTGTTCTGTGGAGAGGTGCCTTACCTCTCCCATGTTGCAATCTGCTGAGTACAATAAGGGCATGCAGAACCCTGCTAGTACTACAGTACTGACATAGATCCATAGAGGCCAGGGATTCTACTGACCATGCCACAGGTAGCAGACTCTCATTCTGAGTGGCCAGTGCAGTCCATTATCTCACTGTATCTGCACTCTTGTCCTTCATGAATGACACATATCTGGTGTGCCACATGATCTGTGGCACATGCAGGTGCACAGAATTCTGATCAATGTCATTGTTGGGACCATTCCTTTGCCTGCAGCAGGAGGCAAACACCCTCTGGCATCTGGGAATGCATATCATCTGCACACCAGTATCTATTGCAATGCTCAGTTTCAGGTGTTTGTGAAGAATCACCATCATTAGTGGTACAAAACTGGGGTCTGTCATTCTACTGCCTCAAAATCCAATATCCAATCATCCTCCGAATTACCCAACAAGTTCCCCTCCACATCTGGGGATACAGCTGGAGTAAAACCACTGTCAACATCTTGGATGGACACTCCCAACATGTCAATGTTCTGTGTGCCAGGAGCCATAATACCATGCTGAGGCACATCTGAAACCACATCATGATCACTGGATGGGCTAATGGATGATACAGATAGTTGATGGGTAAAAGGTATAAAGATACAGATCAGGAACATGTGCTTACATCACATGATGGATAGCATCAAAGATGTATGACATATATAGGTTCATAGGTTCATAGGTTCATACTAGGCTATCTGCCCGAGGGCATTTACAAGCCTAGCCCATCGTTTTGTGGCTTAGGCCACCCCTTTAGTATGGGGAACTATACCCATTATTTTTCTGTGCCTCTGTCGAGCAGTGACACTGAGGTAATCCCTGGGGTATATCTGCGATCTCCCATCCATTGGTCAAGATTTCTCTTGAACAAGGCCAGCGAGGTGCTCTGCCTCACATGTACCGGGATTTTGTTCCACAGCATAGGGAGTCTTTGGGTGATGAATCTATCCCTCCAGCACGTCCTATTAATAGCCATGTCAAGGTTTAAGTCTCCGCCCTTGTGGCTCTGATGGATCTAGATTTTTGAGGTGACAACAGCATGTTCATGAAATGACTGCAAGTTGACATGGCCTTGTATGTTAGGCAAAGGTCACTCTGAGCAGATGGGCCAGCAGTGGCACTCTGTGCTTGTTGGACAGCATAGATATTGATGATCAATGGCCAGGAGGTTGTTCTGTGGAGAGGAGACTATGACCTCCCTTGATCTAGATGAGAATCCCTTCATGATAAGGTGGGCAATGTAGAAGGTCCCTGCTAGTACTACATACTACTACTACTATCATGGGGGTCCAACCCCCCTCCCCTTCTTCTGTGCTCTTGTGCTCAGTGGATTGCCACCCCATAGGGGTAATAACCTTGTTTTTTAAGGCGTTTTAGGGTATTTTTTTTGGCATTTAACTTTAGGCATGGGTCGGTGGGTCTGCAGTCTGTTCTGTGAGACCCTTCTTGAAAGGATATCTCTGTGTGGATGTGTTTCTACTATGGCGCCCCAGTTTGCAGTCATCTGCAAACTTTGTCAGCTATAACCTCCTGTGTTTGCTTGTACTGACAAGTAGATCCAAAGGAGGCCAGGACTGATTCTACTGACCATGCCACAGGTAGCAGACTCTCATTCTGAGTGGCCAGTGCAACCATTATCTCACTGTATCTGCACTCTTGTCCTTCATGAATGACATATAAGCTGGTGAGTTTAAGGCATGATCTGTGGCACATGCAGGTGCACATAATTCTGATCAATGTCATTGCTGGGACGATTCATTTGCCTGCAGCAGGAGGCAGACACCCTCTGGCATCTGAGAATGCATATCATCTTCACACCTGTATCTATTGCAATGCTCAATTTCAGGTGTTTGTGAAGAATTGCCATCATTAGTGGTACAAAACTGGGGTCTGTCATTCAGGAGCCTGCCTCAAAAGGCAATATGGGGTGGCAATCATCCTCCCAATTAATCCCAGGGGTGACAAGTTCCCTCCACATGGCTGGGGATACAGCATGTCATCCCAGGCAGACAGACACTGGATCCCCATTTGAATGACACCAGTGTTTATGTCAATTGTTAAAGCTGATCATCTTATCTCTGTATTGTGGCATCATTCTTGGTGAAGGTAGGATACTGCTCAAGGTCAGGGTCATACCTGTCTGGGCTACATAGAGAGAGAGTCCTCCTCTTCTCTTTCATGTAGTCCAAGGAGAGTACGCCTCATATCGCTTACACCCAGCGTGACAAATGACTGAATCATATTTGTACCTGCTGTTGAGAGACCTGAGTGCTTGCGTTATGTGGCGGATTCTAGCGCCCGACAGGCAGCTTACTGTGACCTTCTCCTCACTGCAATGTTAGAAATAATAATAGTGATTCTACATTAGGTCTTCTGAGGGCATGTTTCACGGAATCTAGATATCTGAACTATAGAATTAGGTTACAAAACTAATATACATGACATATGAGAGGAATTCAAAGAAAACACACACCTGACAACTCCACATGGGAAGATGGTGCTGTTGAAGAGGGATGAACTTTACTATTGTACAGAAAAAACAGCATTAATGATCACATCATTGCCAACATTAACCATGTGCACACAGTTAAAACATACAAGAGTTGACATATACATACAGCTCATATGTGCACTTGATGAGGTGATACAGACTGGCTTAAGAATGGGAAGAATTACTTGGTATTAATGGAGTACAACAGTATTAACAGGAATGGCAGGTATGAAACATAGTTAACAGCATGACAGATGCTGCAGTGGGAAAATAAGGAGTCATGTATGTAGCAAAAACATTACTGACAGCATCACATATACAACACAGTAACAGGAGTTGTAAATACTCACATGATGGACATTGCACCTCTATGCCATATGGGCCTATTTTGAAAAATATTGACATAAATGTCATGTATGACATATGTGCTATACATTGATGCAAGCTACAAACATTTTGGAGTAACATACCTGGTCTTCATGAACTTGAACCTACATGGTGTGGGCCCCCACTAGATGTACCTGTAGTGTATACTGTTTGGGAAATAACAATATGACAGTAAGTAGAAGTTGCATGAAATTAGGCTAAGGCAATAACAGGTAGAGGTCAAAGTAACAATGTGGAGACACTCACTTGCCATTCCCTGGTTTTTCCCAAAGCAGACCAACCTGTGGATACTAATCCAAGCAGCATCACACATGTTGTTTGGACTGCTATGTCTGTACATTAGTTGTATGAATACATACCATTAAATGTAACGTTCACCATCCTCACCTTGTGTGGATGTGTGTGCATGGCTCAAATCTGCTACTGTAAATCGAAATTAACAATACATGAATATGCATGTTACAGTGATTGTCTCTATAACTGGCCATGTTATGGAAAGAAAGACATACATATTTGGCCTTGAAATCCATATTAAGTCCCACCCTGAGTATGAATTGCTCCCCTCTTGCTGTATGTAGTAAGGCCAGAAATATTGCCATGTCATCCGGGGGAGGGGGGTCAACACTGGTGACATCCCTCAGTCTCACATATCATCTTAATCTGTTGGTTGCATGAAGGATCATGTCTGAGCAGCATCAACTAGAGTCATCACAGGATCTGTTAAAACCTCCTGTGATGATATAAGGTAGTGTCATCTGTACCAGGGAGAGTAGGGCAGTACATCTGTAACATATGCTAGCATAGTTAGCTGGAGTTTTATAAAAATTTTATGTCATTTGACAGTCACACTAATTTGTACAGATGCTTGTGATAAAAATGTACTTGTAAATTTGCTTGTGTGAAAAATGCATTAACAGTGGGTCCTACTGGACAGAAAAGAGAGCTACATGTATTTCAGACAGTATTATTATGACTGATTAAATGTATATGTTTTAACAGAGAATTCTGGAAGGGAAGAGGTTAATCTCAGTCTGGCTAATTTTGAAAAATAACTTGAAAATTAAATTGGTTGGTTTAGGCCATAAAGATTTTATCTGATTGCAGCCAGAGATAAAAATGTCTGGGAAAACCATGACTATGAATCTTACTGTATTGTCCTTAGGTGTGAACTAATTGTTACCCAGGAAGGGTGGACGTTTTTCAAATTGTTTTATAGCATTCAGAAACTGCAATAGATCTTAGCAATGCTCTGGGTGTATATTGTACCACAGTCAGGTTACCAGATGGGGTCTATATTACATAGTCGAAGTTCCGTAACTCTGAACACCTAATGGTCGAACCATTATGTTCAAAGTTATGGAACTTCGACTACATAAAAAAAAAATTAAAAACAACATAAAACAAAATACATTGTTGTAAGCAGGAGGGCAAGCCCCCTGCACACCCCCGCTACTTAAATATACCAACTCCGAGATCGCACCACATTGAACATAATGGAAATCTCTGCTTGTGGAGATTTCCATTCAAACGTGCAAACTTTTATAAATATGAACTTATGGTCGAGACCATATGTGGTTCAAGCTTGTAAAAGTTCGACTACATGATAGGAACCCTACCAGATGTGATGTCATTGTATAACTAGCACTGACACGATTCTTTAAGTAGTAGTGCGAGATATGGTGAAGCTCTCACAGCAGCACTTTGTTTTTCAGAACCTGACATGAAAGGTCTCCAACAGATATCTCATAGAACCTCACACCTCATCTTGCTTAATGTAGTAAGTAACTCAAAACTCATTATCTTGCCTTGCTGTAGTAACTTAACTAGGGAACAGTAATTTTTTAGTCAGTCAGGAAAATATAGTGAGATTAGTTAAGGATTGTTTTTCTGCAGCTGTATGAATCTAACCAACTGTGTTATTTTTTATATCTCCTGTGATTGAAACTCTGGTGTTTATTGTAACTAGATATTCAGTATTCTCATGTTTTCTATTTTATTATTATTATTAAATATTTCTTTACTTTTCATTCTAGCTGTTCTTTTTGAGAATATGTTTAACATCTTAAGAGTACTTAAGATTATTTTAATGACACTGTTGCAGCTCCTGAAGGCCTTCTTGCATTGGTCAAACTCTACCATTTGTATTAGTATTTATTTTACTCAGTACAATTGGGTACTCTTGTCAAAACCTTAAAGTAACTGACTGGTAGCAGCATAATTACCTTATAGTCTGGGCAGAAAGGGCATAGCTGGGTAAAACTGAGCCAGCCTTTCCCAGGTGTGTGTGTGTGTGTGTGTGTGTGTGTGTGTGTGTGTGTGTGTGTGTGTGTGTGTGTGTGTGTGTGTGTGTGTGTGTGTGTGTGTGTGTGTGTGTGTGTGTGTGTGTGTGTGTGTGTGTGTGTGAAGATCAGATATCCAAGTGTGTGTGTCAGCTACTTGAAACAGGGGCACAAAGTTCCAAAGTGGCCAGTGTGGAGTCTTGTTTGGTTCCTGGAGACACAGAGAGAGAGAGAGAGAGAGAGAGAGAGAGAGTTCTGTCCCAGGTCTGGAGTGTACTCCCTGTGTGCTCTTAAGGGAAATTGTGATTGGTGCAGAGAGCTGCATCTGAAAATACTGTGTGTATCCATTTTTGCTCCTAGTGGTTGTCCCTCTCCAGTGTCAGTTGTGAGAACTGAGGCTCCTTGATTACTGGCTTGGATTAGGGACTGTCACCCCTCCAATTGCATTCATCATGTTGGTGAGGTTGGTCCAGATTTCATGTCTCCAAACTGTCTCACGAGAAAGGCCAAGGAGCTTTCATCCATGTTGCTGGAGAGCATCAAATTATTTAATTTTCCTGTGGGGAGAAGTTGTCACCCCTAGGATGGTTGGCTATCTAGAAGACAATGATATGCACATGATTATACTCCTGTGTGAGTCCATTTATGAAGCTGATTCTGTGGACAGGGTATGTCAACATAAACAATATGCATTCATGTCCAGTGCAGAGGTCTGTATAACACTATCTGTGACAAATACTAACATGACATATAAAAAATAACAGCAAGGCCATCAAACATAATATTTGTAAAATGAACATAATTTGTAATATCAGCATAACCCCTAGCACTACATATGTGTTGACTAGAGGTCCAAAGACAACATCATCATGCCACAGGAATCTGCATGCATTTTACATTAAAATACTACACAAACTAACAACCGAACAACATATGGAAAGCATCAGCAAACCTCATGTTCCATAGGAAGGGCACAGACAGTACAGATCCTCTGTTTATTGAGCCAGTAGTGAGACCATATTTGTTAAGAAGCATCATTAAAGAAATATCCATAACAGCAACGGCACATGTTTTTAGCAGTTTTGTTAAGAAACATGAATTAAGAAATATCCATAATATCAAGATAACATTTTACACACAGATAACATCAGAATTCATAGGTTTCCTTAGTTACCCAACAAGGTACAAGGAATTACCACTAAAAATTGCAGATGATCCATAAATCCACCTTTATATACTGTTCACATCTGCAATGTCAATATGTCTACACAACTGCATATGGGACTAAAATCAGTTCATTAAAATAGTAACACCTGTATCCATAAATGTCAATCAAACACCAGTCAAATAACTTACAACTTCTGTTAAAACTCATATTTTGAATAAAAATTAATTTAAACAGGTACCTTTAGAATTGATTGACTTTAACAGATGTAATAATCAAAACAGAAAGGCTACCAACTAACAATGTACCTCTTACTACAAATCACAAAAATAAAGTGAACGAACTTAATGTGCATCCACCTTTAAGTACCATTTAAACCACACATAATTTATGAGATTCATTAAAATTTAAGATTTTGAATCCTATTTGTGAACTTTCATGGAAAATTGACCACATGCTCCATAACACCCAGGTGTACTGTCCGAACACCCAATAGGTATCAGTAAACAGTACCATGTATGGCTCATGTCTGTTATCTGCCAATGATCTGATAACATGCTATCAGCATCACTTTAAAATATTGGTTCTGATACATTTACAGATCAGACCATTGCTAACTGCGAATGAAGTGGGACCTTGGTGAGAATTTCTTTGTTTTTGTATTTTTCAGGGATTTTCCATTGAAGGATCATGATGGCTACTTCGAGGAGGCTGAGACCTGCCTATATGCCAAAATAGATTGAGGAGGTGACCACCCAGATGTTGACTGTGTACGCTGGAGTGGAACATCAGATAAGAGCCAGGCCAAGGAACTTCACTATGCTAGATGTATGGATCTTTATGGAGCAATGAGGATGGACAGGGATCTACTGCACCACCACTATGATGACCTACATTAAAGGAACACAGAGGATATTTGATGCAAGGTCACAGACATGTGGAGACAACCCATGGATCTCTACAGTAAGTGTGATTATCATATGTATACCTGAGCATTCCTACAGAATTTAGAGATATATCTCTGTCCCATATATATCAATTTTTTTTATAAAAATGAATTAGCTGTTGTTAAAATTATCTCAGAAGGATAGTTAAATGGATGTGGTAAATGGTGTCCTTTTAAGTATTGATTTGATTCCCATGCTGTTAATTTATTTTAAAAATGTTTATCATATACATAATTATGGACAACTACAGTCCTTGTGCATCACTGACACCTATTGCACCTAGGCCTTGGATGACTGCACACTTCATAGTTTTCTGTTATAGTACCACAGTATCACCTACTGCACCATTATACATCAGAATAAAAACTCATACATAACTTCTTTAATTCATTTGTCATAATAATCAGTCATACTTATTTAAGCCAAAAAGGAATACCTGTCTGACTGCACATATATGTTATCAGTTATTTGTTGATAGCAGTTATTTCTTTACAACAAAATGACCAATAAGTGTTTGTACTTGCCGTATTCATCTGCTTGCTGCAGGAATTTGAATAAACACCTGCAGTACTTGTTTGTTAAGATGAAACCTTTGTTGTCTGTTAGCTTGGCCTGTAAGGAAAAAAAGCCAGCATGCCTACATTTTGGCATGCCTTCGGTTCCAAGCCACATAGGGGAAACATATCTGAAATTGTTATATTGCTTTACTTCACCCATAGCATTTCTTTGGATAAGCATTTTCCAATAATTGATGTTAATGTTGTGCATGTCTACATATAACTGAATTAGTCATTGAATTCCTACAAATATGCTCATAGCCCATAACACTCTACTAACATCAGCTTTCTAACAACAGGGTTAATAAAGCAGTACCTGTTTGCTTATGACTGATAGCTTGACTTGTAAGGAAAAAGGCCAGCATACCTACAATTCTGTGTGCTGTGAGTTCCAATCCACATAGAGAAGACATATCTGAAATTGTTACCTTGGTTTAATTCACCCAGAGCATATCTTCAGTGAAGCATATTGCATTTATTGATATTATCGTATATTTTGAACATGGTTGCTCATAGCTCGGTTATTTGTTAAATTCCTGCAAACATATTCATAATCTGTAATGGTCCATTAACATCAGCTTTTTAACAGCAGGACCAGAAAAGCTTGCTACAGACTATATGTCTGACCAATGCTTTTGTTAATATTGTATACTTTGTAAAAGTGCTATTGAGTTCTGTTTTATCATTAAATATTGCATTCAGTTAAAGAACACCATCATCCTCATCTTTTGAGGGAATGAGATGGGCACACCTACAGCTAAAATACAAAGGACAGAAGATGTATGCATTTGCTTAGTGATGTGCACTTTGCCAAGGAATATCATGGTCCTCACACGTGCCTTACTGTGTCCTATATGTAGAGCAAATTGTATGGTTCTGTTTCTATGATACATTACACTGTCCCTCTGGCTGAGGAATGAATGATTTCCATTAGTGTTAATGTTTCTGAACATAGTGCTGACATGAATGACATTATTCAACCTGCACGACCGGCACATGTTCATACTTTGAAATCTTAAGCCAGAATCTGTATTATTAGACCATCCCCCATCCAGGTGATGTCATAAAACCAGGTCTTTTCACTGCATTCAAAACATGCATCTTCAATCAAGATGAGTCAACTAGACAGATAACACTCAAAGTTCCAGTTTGGGTGTACATCGTAGTTGTAGGCTTGAATCTCAACATCCTCCAATCTGTATTCAAAGACATTAATACCTGTATGCAGTATGGAAAAATGTGTGCAGTAATTATCTAACATTCTTAAGGAATTTATACCCTGTTATTGGAGGAATACAAGGAGAGAGGTATGTTGATTACTTTTTCTGTTTTATGAAATTAAACTAGTCGTATCCTTTTTACAGGCCTATATTTTTCACATTAACATTTATATTGATAAGAGTGCAGGAACACCCATCATGCATCAGTAAGGCAAGTGAAATTATCTCACGGTAGCAGTGTTTACAACTGTGATTGAAATGCAAACATGCAGAATTATCATGTAGCATTAAGTCATTGTTTCAGAAGACAGTTTTTTTTTTTTTATTATACTCCATAATCTAAATAATAGTTGGGTTGGTGTATTTGTCACAAACAGGGTATGCTGAATGTTTTACACATAGCTTTTAAAGTTTTGACTGCTGCTTGTAATGTATGGGTTGGTATGCTGGTATGTGTTTTGTTTTTCATTGATTGACCTGTTGTCCGTAGTTTTCCTATTTGAATTGAACAGGTGTCTGTTGTGTTAGTGTTTTCAGTGTTGTGTATCGACTGTGTGTCAGGCCCTTCAATTCAAAATTGGTATTGCATTTGCCTACAATACCTGGGGTTAGTAAAAGTTTACTAACATTTGTGCAGATACACATTTCTTTGCAACAGTTCATAACTTAGTAAAGGTTTATTAACATTTGTGCAGATACACATTTCTTTGCAGCAGTTCATAATCAGCATCGCACACCCTGCAGTTCATCATTAATATTGCATCTACCTACAGCACCTTGGGTGTTTTTGTTAAAACTCAGTTATAGCCTAGGTTTACTGACACTTATGCAGATAGACATTTATTTGCAGTAGTTCATAATCAGCAAGCATCATCAGGATGTTGGCATTTTGGAGGCTATTGATTGGTAATAATTTTATGTAGATAAGGCATACAGTTGTAGACATACAACACTGCTAGTACAACATGTATTACATTCTCATATGTCACAGGCTGTGGTAATTGTATATATAAAATATTTGTTAGTGTTGGATTAATTATATTGATGTGTGTTCTGCCAATTATCATACTGCCTAGCTCAGATGTTTGTCATATAGCTTTCCTATTGTCATATCACTTTCTCCTCATTTTAACAGTGACATTTGGTGGCTGTTCATATGGCTGTTCATATGAACCATTACACGCAGACAGTACAATCTCTAGATTTGAACATTCATACATTATTACAGTGCTAATGACCCAAGTGGGTGTCTCTAAGCCTATGTAAGTTTTCACAAAAGAAAAATGATGTCTTGTTTATGAATAGGACAGTGAGAAACAGGCAATTATAAGGTGCCTCTGCCTCATCCATAATGGACATGTGTCAGTCCCGGTGCAAATTTTCTTCATTTTCCCATTAAGGTCTGCTATGATCTTCATGGGAATGTTCAGTGTGATTGATATTTACTTTTCTTTTCTGTTTTGTTTTGCAATTAATCTTGACAGAGCATGGGAGCCATGGATGTTCTCCTGTCAGATGAGGAGCACATGCCAGGCCACAGCCAGAGTCTTCATATGATGACAGTGATGACTACAACAATGATGATGGGGAAGCTGGACCAGCTTCTGCCCAAGCCATCATGCCTGCAGCCCAGATGAGATGATGTCAGAACAGGAACAGAGGCTAGCATTGGGAGAAGATGTTGGAGGTTATGATTGATGTGTTCTTAACACAGATGAGAGTCATGATGGGGGCATTCTTCCAGGATATGGCACAGGCTATGTATGATTAATTTAGGGAGGTAGCTCATGATGTCATTTGTGAGTCACATCCTCATCAGCCTCATCCCTCTGATCCATAAGTATTGTCTGTGTGCTCCACTTGTGTTATGCTGCCAGCATGTTGATTTCCATATAATTGCTTGGTCTGTATATACACTGTTGTGCATGCATACCATGTAGCTGTCATGCTTATGTGTTATTTTCATGTGACATTTACTTCTGTTTCAATGTGTGATGACACACATTAACACATTACACTTTCCTCCCACATTCAGCTGTCCATGCATTGCAGGAGTTATGCAGAAGCTAGTGCTGAAAGCCTGTAAACATGTATATTAATGAGGACAAGAGACAGACAACATATGTTGTCCATAGTCCAGCACTAACACTGTGGTATGGCTTGGAATTGTGTATTGCCATTTCATGTATGTGCAACAGAAGGACACGTCATTACCCGTGTGTTTTGGATGACAGTTTTCATGATGTCTTGCTGACATGATGTTGTGTTGTGTGCCATAGGTTGGCAATACTGATGCCATGTGGGACCATATACAGGTATATCATGCCTATGTGCAGTCCTCCTTTTCTGACTGCATCAAACAGCAATGTAGCATTAATCTATATGCAGTGTTACACATGATTTATTCTTTAACAGTACATTATGCTGTGTTTGCTGAATCTTAAATTTCTACATCCATTACTTGTTCACATAAGTTCACACCTTCCACAAATAGTTGTTCACATTTACTAATTGTATATGTGTCTGGACATATTCGTATCCATACTGACACACAATTGTACCATTGACATGCGTGCAATCACTGACTTAATGCTGATGTGCTATAATAATGCTCAAAGGAGTGTCCTCTGCTCAGTAATGGGCAGGGTGGGTGACATACACCTGCATTTGTTTATTCAACATTCGCATGACAGTATATGTGCATGTGCTTGAAATTATTAACTTGTTTACCTATGCATGTTGATATTACATGATTAAACATTACTGTGTGCGCATGTTTTATACATGGCCAGTTCTGTGGACATCAGCAGTCATTCTGCACATGTGACATACAGTTTTGATTTGGTTCAATGCATTTTGGTTTGGCTTCTACAGCTCTCTCTGTGCTGCACACATGCATTTCCAGTATGTCAACTTATTTTGTCCTGCTTTTCACCCGATGTGGGCCCAGGTTGTCCTCTTCCCTTCCAGCTTCTTATTTCCTTTTTATATTTTGCAGATATGTTTGTTTGCTTTGTTTTAGTTATTGACTATTGACATGTATTAATTTGACATGGCGAACATGTGTCAAATGTATGGCCATTTTATGATGCTGGACATCTGCACACAAGTTGTTGTCTAATGCTTGAAAATCATCCTTGTTCTCATTACTTTTCTGTGTTATCTTGTGTATGTTGTTTACATCCATGTGCACAACCTGTTATATTTATTAAGCTGTAGTCTTATGTTTTTGTAAATATTCTTACATGACATTGCTGTGTGCATGTGTATTGACCTTTATTTCATGTTTGTTCCACTTAAGCCACTGACAGTCATATATAGGCATCTACACGTGTGCCATGGCATATGTGTTCAACATATATGCATTTCGTTACACATTTGTTTGGGTTGTGTACACCTGCTTGTGTATGTAGCAGATATTTTTTTGCCTTTTCTGCAGTACTTCTCTTTGGCACTGTGCTTGGTTGTTTGCCTTTCACTTGCATGGTCACTGGTTTGGTTGAGTTATCTAGCATTGTTACACCTGTATTTGCTCATCTGTGATGCTGCTTGGCTTACACCTGCACTGCTAACAAACTACTTGGATATTTGTTTATTTATTAAATTTGTACTATGATCCTTATTTATTACCCTCTAACATGCATTTGTCATTGGCCATACACATTCAGATATGACCGCTACACAGTTTGCAACATGCTGTAATGTGGTATTGCATAGGTAGATATGTTTGTCTGCATTTCATCATGGCTGGTATGCATCCCCACCCTGTTTGACAACTTTCCATTGTCTGTGTTGTGCATTCTGCTGTTTGTGTAACTTATCTGTCCTTACTGTTTTTTTCCCAAACTTTGTCTGTCTTGTATTTTGTTATTTGATCTATGTGCATACCTTCTATGATGTCCTCCTCTTTCCCTATCTTTACCTTTCCTTCTACTCTAAAATAAAAAGGGGTCTATCCCCACTAAAAAAAATGCTCATGCCCCTCTGAATTTACCTCAGATTTTCCTATTCCAACATCTCTCTGGTGTGTCCCTTTTTTCACCAATTGATCTCATCTTGTTTTATCTCTCACTTTCCTTGGGTGTGTGCTTCACTTGTGTTCCCAACACAAGTCCCAAGCCTATTGTTAGCAAATGTTAGCTGTGTTGATGTGGCAGTGCTTAACCTTCTCCTGTATTATTTTTTATTAGAAATTCCCATAGAATCCATAAGTGCAGTCAGGCGTATTTTCTTAGTACATACCTTACAGAGAAATCCATAGTTGTCTCTGAGCTTACTGCAAAGAATGTTGATGATATATATTATAAACATCATGGAGCTTTGAAGTATGTATATTATGTTAGCGTATGAATTATGGAAAGATCTGTAGTTGTCTGTAATGTTTCTGGACAAATTTCTGGAAATATGTATTACAAATGCCATGTAGCTTTCATTGGGATAGTTGGATTTTTTTTTTGTTTGATATCATAATGGAGTCAATTATATTCCATAGTTGTCCATAACCTTACTGAACAGATTTTGTTATACCAGTGTCTGTATAACATGCTTGAATTGTGATAAACCTTGTTCATATACAACATGCTTTGACAATTTCTCATTATGTTTGGATTACTTGTGGGTTAATTAGGTGTGCCATTGCTGCTGTAATACTTCCTTTTGCTCTAAGCTATTTGAGTTTATTTTGGGAAATTTACATATTACAATGCAACGTTATTTGCAAGTTTAGCCAAAATCTGGTCTCCTGAGTACTTTATTTCAGCCATAATCTGATCTCAGATGGGACTTGCTTCCTTTCCCACATCATTATACAGCAGATGGATTTATCATCTCTTGCAATTCTTCAGAAGAAATGTGAAACATTGAAATAGGATGTGATTTAAAATGGCAACTTCTTTCTACAAATTATGTAATTATAAGTGAGCAATAACACCCTTGATTAAAAAAAGAGTTATCTTGTTTTAAAACATTTATTCTAGCAAATGTTCCACTGTTAATGTTACCAAGCTGGACTAAAATGGCTCATAATTGCTATTTTTTTCCTCCTTAATATACCTGCCAGTAAAATTTTACATATTTTCTAAATTTTCTTCTAATTTTGTCAAATACTATTTGGTAAAAGCCACCAGTTTTAATCTTTTAAATTTTAAGTAAATAGAATACTAAATTCAAAACATATTAGCCAAGATAACACTAGCCATAGAACCAAATGTTTTTGCATATTTTTTGTGGTGAGTATTGGCAGATACTTATAACTTTTCTCCAGCGTTAATACTTTGCCTGTAATGAATTAACATCCTCCATTTTTTACCTGATTTTAACATATATTTAGCTATTTATAGCTGTGGCATATTAATATTGTACTTAAGGCTTTGACTACAACCACTCACCTCTATGCTCTACTAGTTGAAATTTTACCTTTTGATATCTAAATGGCTTCAAAATGGTTATGTGTCTTTTTTTTATTACTCATTACATTCAACATTGTATATCATTTATATTAAAAATCAATACACTTTTTAAAACAAGTTGACAATAACATGTTTGATGCTTGGAAGGTTGAATTGAGCTGTGCAAACCCCACATTCTGTCGGAGTGTCAAATACTCACATTTCTGACTGTCTGAAATTGTCCCTATTCCAGACAGATTTTAGCTCGTGATCCTGGGTCTGGAGTTAAGGGAGTTTTGGCATTCAAAGCAGTTGTCGGGCTTCCATGTATTTGGCATACCAACTTTTTGGAAAAAATTTCAAGGAATACTCGAATCAGCCTTCTGAGCATCGAGCTTTCAATAGTAAACCTTTAAAACATCATTCTAAAGCATGCAGAGCTAGTAGAAATGAAAACCTAGGTCACTGTTAAGGAAGAGTGGGTTTCTATAGCCATTAAAATTGCTAAGATAACAGCTCTTTGAATGACATTCCACAAGATTCAATAAACTCCATGCAGGAATAGTGTTATTCCTGCACGGAGTGAATGGTGCCTGTTTCCATGTAGCCCTAATAGCAATGCACCTTACATATTTATGAAGGCACGCTACTGATAAAGGCTAAGTAGACATGAGCACTACTGAGTGAAGGGGGCATGTTTTAGTAGTGCTCGCTCATCCAACATGCCCCCTGCATTCTGAAAGTGCCATATGGCACTTTCTAAGTGTTTTCAGTGTCCATGGACACTGAAAGCAGCTATTTAGATAGCAAGCAATGCAGGGTGTGTGTGACAGGTACTGTCACACACCCCCAGCATTGTCAAAGTGCCGTACAACACTTTCTAACTGCTGTCAGTGTCCCAGAAAGCAGCTATTTCAATAGGAAGCAATGCAGGGGCTGTGTGACACGTACTGTCTCACAGCCCTTGCACTGTCAAAGTGCCGTATGGCACTTTCTTATTGCTGCCAGTGTACATGGACTAAAAGCAGCTATTTCAATAGGAAGCAATGCAGGTGGTGTGTGACCAGTACTATCACACATACCCTGAAATGCGAAAGTGCCGTACGGCACCTTTAACATGTCCCAACCTCTCAGAGCAAAAAAAATGGCCAAAGCCTAAAATGATGGGGGGACAAATAGGGACAGATCATACATATTGCCCTTACAAACTTAGAAAGTTGATAGAGGAACAGGGTTTGTATTAACATAACAACATGTAGGGAAGGATTAGAAGTCTGAAACTCAAATGTATGCCATTATGTAGTGACTTCAATCCTGATATGTCCCATACAGACTTAGATAGTTTATATAATAACAGGTAGTGCAGTGCATTACCAAGTAGTATTGATACATGTAATTAAAGTGCTTTTATTAATTTTTTCCATTCTAAGTTAAGTTTAAGTGTAGCTGAGCGGGTTTGCACATTACTGCCTTTTGCTCAGCATTGCTTAAACATCTCATAGGAGCTAAATAAAATGTATAGTTAAAATCTTTAATAACAAGATAGCATAGTGGTTAGAGTCCCAGATTTGCATGCAGAAGTTCATGGTTTGCGTACCAACACAAGCACTTTATTTTTACATGGGAAAGAATTGTTAAAATTATTTTATTATGTTAAATTATGTAGTCATTGATATTTTTTACCCAGGGTAGTGTATCTGGTCCAAAATGGAAGTGTGAGTGCATATAACATGTGAAATCACCTATGTATACACAAGTGTCCCATACAGTATAATCACACCCCAAGGTAATGTAATGAAAGCATATAGAGGGACGTCATGTAAAGTAAATCATATACACTTAATAATATGTCAGTAGTGAATTAATCTACAATCCTGATATTTTTTTAAAAATGAAAACTAAGCAATGCTAAGCAGTTTAAGCATTGCTTAGACATATATTCTAAGCAGAAGTTAGCTCAGTTAAGCAGATTTGCCCACAGTGCTTGGGCATTCAGGAGTCCAGGGTCATGCTTCGGCTCCTTGTAGAAAACCATGATGTCGGACTGCTGCAGGGCCAGCACCAGGGCTCTCAGTACAAAGCGGAGGCCTGAGACCATCTGGCACGTGACCTCACCAGTGCCACAGGAATCCCTTGAACTAGCTTTAGGTCACTATGCTGACCTAAAGCAGAGGAAGGGGTATTCTTGGCCCAGTGGATCCAAGATGCTCAGACACAGAATGCTCCAGTAGTTAGTATCTCATCCATAGCTGTACCAAATCCTAGCCTGAGTATGTGAAAGACAGGTATGCATAATGCTTTTTTTCTCCCCCTATAGCTGCAGTGGAGAGGGCTAGCAATGCTGAGGCCATTGCCAACAGACTGACAAGGCTGCCCTGACAGGCTGTTGAGTACAAATCAACCTTGTAAATTATAGTGAAATAAATAAGGAGTAAATTGTTTACTGCAAGTAGGTGTAGTTTGTTCTATGTCTAACAATTAAAGAAAAGTTTGCCAGACTAACATTGTTCTACAGCATATGCAGAAACCACCAACTGTTGTGTTTATTCTGGTATGTTGTTGCAGAATGTGTACAGGTTCTTCACAGCAGATATGGCTGTGACAGCATGAATTAACTGAGGTTGTTCTGAGAAGCAGCTATTATGCAAAACAGTAGATTGCGGAGCTCTAAAGGAACATATAAATGCAATATGACATATGTTATGCACTATGATCTGAACCCTGAATAGTAATATACAATGTATTATAGTGTGTCCTCTGCTGCATTGCCTTGTGTAAACCTTTGCTTTCCAGATTGTATTATTTCAAAGGATTGTCGCCTCACAGTTAGACGTTCCCCGTTCGATTCTCAGTTAGAGCGTCTTCTGGTTGGCGACATGCGTGAATGGGCGTTCCTTCATTGAAGGTTGTGCGTTAGGCCCGGCAAGCCAGCACGTAAAAATCTACTGCCAATTATTAGCAGACCGGAGTTCCGCTGTGGCGACCCCTAACCGGGAAAAGCCGAAAGACACAACAACTACACAGTACACTAACTATCTGTCATGCAGAAATCTCAGGATTACAAGGTCAGACTGCCTAACCCACAAAGTATTAGGCCAAAATCTTTCAAACACACAACAGCAAATCTACAGTAGCTCTGTGTGATGAGAAATAGCCTTGTTGTTCATTTTAGCACACCCATTACATGGTTCAAATCCAGGGAGTGGTACTGAAATGTTTGCATATATACACCCAAGAATTCTTGAATATTTGTAGAAACAATCAGATAGTGGTAACAGATATTTTTTCCACAGGTCATACAGGTTAAGAAATGTTTGTAGTAGCTGTAGGAAGGGTATACCAATACACTGTGTACAACTGTCCCACTGTCCAACCCCATGCCTACAAATGACAGCAGGATAGGTACATACACCATGCACTCTTCCCGATACATGTCTCTAAAGTGTCACGCTGTCATGGCTAGTGGTCACTGCTGCTAATCATCTTGGGCACAGATAGGAATCCCGGTGAAGTATGCCAGTAGCAGACTCACACAACATCAGTGCAAGATACCCCATTTCTGTCAAGTAAGTAACCCTGACATGTACAAGCCCCATCCAGTAATGTCGCCATTATTTTCCCATTCTGACTCATACCATTACAGGTTGACAGTCTAACAGGTATGTATGTGCTACATTAGCTATGGGCCACAGGTAGATGTAAAGTGAGAGCAGACCTGTAGAGTATTGAGCAGTACTGTTGTGAAAAATAGAAGCCTAGTCACATGTTAATGGACTGTTTTCTCTCCCTCCATCCCTCATCTGCATCACTAATTATTATTCATATACTATGGGTATGTTGCTCTCAAAATATATTGTTGGGACATGTGTCCTATTATTGCTCATATATTTAATTGGTTGCATATTAATATACCTTGTTCAAATATCACTATTGGTGGTCTGTTGCCATCAATTTAACTTGTATGCTGTTAAGATGCTTACTGTTTTTCTATTTATGCATGTGTTTTGTTTGCTATGCAACTGTTTCAAATCTGTTGGTTTGGGTGAATTGGAACACCCACGCATGCTGTTATAACTAATTTTGAAATGTTTGTTCATGACTAACCAATATATCTTAGAAAACCACAACACCATAGCATGTTTGGGAAGGCAGATCCTGGTAGATCTGACTGTCCTGCCTCATCTGGCCATGGTACCAGGCCCCACCTCATCTGGGAACCAAACTGGAACATCATCCTTTGCCGGTCCTGCACCACCTTCAGGTGGAACCGCCTCAGAGGATGGGGCCCATCCCCCCCATGGGCATGGGCATGGAGAGGAGCCTGTCACCCACAACATGTTCCGGGGTATGGTGCACAGTGTCAGCCACTCTGAGTTGGATGGATGGCTGCGTCTGATGGAGGGCCGCCTGGTGCACCTGGAGTTCCAAGATATATTGTGGGATTTGTGGTCTTAACTCTGCTAAATTCATTAGCAGTGTGTTGTACAAAAATACAAATCCCAGAATACAGTACAGTTCTACTTCTAAGATCACAAATTATGCCTTTAGACTGGAAAGTTTTGGTGGAACTGACTTGTTTTAAGTGACATCATCTGATGAAGTTCCAGTATAATTTAATGGGACGAAAGAGCTACTCTTTTCTGCTGCCTGTGGATTGTGGATTTTTTCTTGGATTTTTTTCTAGATATTTACATACTTCAGTTCTGCATTTTTATTTGGAAATAAAATCAGCTGATGATTTTCTCCATTTGAGCTGCCTTTTTTGGGTTTTCCTGTTGTCCAGCCCCCACCACAGCCACCTTCTGGGATTTGAAGGTGTAGTGGTGACTGCCCATGGGTGGGAACCTCAGTCCCACTGTATACATTATGGGTTCATGGGTCTCTGATTCCCAACCACCCTTCCCCATCCAAAGTGTTTACCCCCTCATGTGTCATATACCACCCCTGTCTGCTGTTTTGTGTGTCTTGTCTGTCTGCAAATGCAACCTATCCTACCCAACCTACAACCCCAAACATATCTATAGCCCTTCCCCAACATCCCACTCTCACCTTAAAAAAAGGCATCTGTCCCACAAAAAAATCATTCCCCCATACATAGCTCTACATTTCATCACCATGTCCAGTGACATAAAGCAATCTAAAACCAAATTACTCCACAAATGTATGTTGCCAGCACCCCTTCCCGTGGAGTGTGAGACTGTAAATTCCAAATTTTCCACATCAGTCACAGCTGTTGCTGCAGAAGAAATCTAGAGCTATGGTCCTTTCCTACATCCACCTGCGCATCCCTAGCTACTTTTCCTAATGTTTTACCCCCTGCTTACCCCCATTTCACCACTTTCCTATCACCCTTTTTTTCTTTTCTTTTCTTAAGATTAGCATGGGTGTAAGCGCCGCTAAGAGTACTTAACCTTCTGTTAGCAACGCTTAGCTTCATAGAAAACCACACAAACCGACTTACAACTGCTTAAACGTGCTGCAACACTCTGTCTCCATCAGCCCTTGTTCAGCGCAGCAACAAAGTAATCAGCACTGCCAAGTCTCAAACCCAGGATGCTGTGCACTACAATCACAGCAATGTACCTCTACACCATCTGAGCTCTCGGAATTTGGGATGCTTTTACAAGCATATCATACACTACAGTCATTTAACATAAAGGAAAAATACACATCCCTGCCAAGCCTTAAATTTAGGATCCTGTGCACTCCAATCACAGCAGCTACCACTATTCCACATGAGCTGTGAGAATTAGAAATGCTTAAGTAAATATATCATGCAGGATGGTCATCCAACATTAGGGAAATGCCTGTGGAGTTAGTACTGTTATATAAATATATGTGTTTGTATATACATACATGATGCATAGATATATATATATATATATATATATATATATAAATGTATATATATATATATGTATAAATATATATATATATATATATATATATATATATATATATATATATATATATATATATATATAGATATAGATATATATATATATATAGATATAGATATATATATATATATATATATATATATATATATATATATATATATATATATATCCATGTGTAGATATAGAGATATAGATATATGTATATATACTCAACCTCTCACTGCAAGACATCTGCAAAATGCCTGAAAAAGCAGGGGGATAAAGGCCAAACAATAGTCACATCGTTGAAATATGGCTGTTATAAACTTAGACGTTTGCTGCAGTATCACAGTTTCTTCTAACATATATTTTCTGATAGACTTCAGGTCTGAAACACAAATCATTGTCATCATGTAGTGATGTCAATGCTCACATCATCCCAGTAGTTTTTTGGACACCCACAACTGTTATGGGGATCTGACCAAAAATATGAGCTACCATCTGGACAGTGTATAGAAGTCTGAACAGTGGAGAGGTATGACTGCAGTCATGTAACAGAAGGTAAAAAACATTGAGAGCTGCCAACCATGTCACCCAGTACCTTCTGAATTACAGTCAGACCAACACAACACCACTGCATATCAGCTCTGGGGAATTATCATGCATTTGCAAATATAGTATGCACTACAGGGATGTAACCACACAGAAAAGCAGACATCTGTGAGAAATTGTCTACCCACAACCATTTGCACCAGTGTCACAGCAACATTCCAGTACCCCAACAGAACTCTAGAATATAATGACTGTTTGAGCAAACATATCCTGATTGCCAGTCACACACTACACCTACATATACTGCCCCAAGTCACAGTGTACTGGGAATCCTGAGGTGTTACAGAACATTTCTCAGTCTGCCCCTACAAACATATACAGCTGATAGACCACCAGCGGCTTTAGCAGCATGCACACTCAGATAGAAAAGGATCTATGACACTAACACCTTCCCCTCACCCTACATAGCCCAATAAACATTTACACACCACACTGCTACACAATCTTGACAGTCTGGTAACAATGGCCAGACATACATAACTCTCAACAGTACAGACTTCCACAGAATGTCCAGGGTGTGGGACCATATTTATGGCCACTGCCTCATAACATGTCTGGGATTCTGTTAAATCACTGGGATGATATCTGGAATGAAGGCACTAAATAATGATATACCATACCTCTGAACCTCTTACTGCAAGACATCTGGACATAGCCTGGTATAATTGGGGGACAGGGGCCCAAAAATGGGGGCATATTTAGAATATTGCTGTTATAAACTGAAAAAGTTGCTGGTGTTACAGGGTTTGTTGTAACATAACTTTTTCTGAGGGATATGAAGTCAGAAACACAAATGGATGTCAGCATTTACTGACTGCAATCACCAGAGTATCCTACTAATTTGCCAAGGGAAAAAAACTGTCTAAGGAACAGACCAAAGATAAGATGAAAACCTCTGTGCAGTCTGCGGATAGCCGTACCATTGAGAGTTATGTCATCTACATAACACTGTCAGACTTGAAATCACGGAAACAATGCATGTACAGATAAACCCTGTTAAACTAGCATTATTCCAACTGTATAACAGAAATAATTACATTCTATCACTAAGTATGGAACCTCCTCCCTCATTTTGTTGTGCTGTCTCCACATGTCTTGTTGTAAGAGGTATTTCCACATACCCTCTGTGATGCAGTAGCAAACACACTTCCATGATAGCCTCCTCACAGGCAGAAAAAAGGGCAATGCCTACATGAAGTACTCAATTATAAGAGTGTGTTGCCATGTCATTGGCTATTGGAATAACAACACAGCTGTTCTGCATGCAATTAGCAAGTGGGGGACACTGATTGGTGCACAGGCCAGCACCTGCTCGTGAGGATTACCTAAAAAAGGCAGGCTGCTACCTATGCAAAATAGGTCTTTTCCTGTACATGGTAAGACAGAGAAAGTGAGAAGTGTCAAGAATACTGGCAAAAACAGGTATATGAAACAAGTAAGCATATAATGGAATGCAGAAGGGGGTATGCAATAATGGGAAATAGGAAATTAAACAATATGTCTCAACAAGACTTGCTGTACTGATATATGGCTGTTCAGGACCTATGGCCATCACATCTGGCCTGTCTGCAGTGACAGATCACAGCTCTGCCCCCTGAGTTACCCCAGGAAAGGTCAGCTCACATATGACTACTACTGGAGTGTCTGTTGCACAATACTGACTGTGACACTGCCAGGCCAGCTACTGGGATGTTGTAAATATCCAAATGTCAATTGTGTATACCACTATGATACATATGCTTGTCTTAAAAATCTAAGAGACCTATATAGGGTATGTGTATAGTAAACAACTGCCGCAGAAGTGTGTGTTGAACTGCATGTGATATACTGAGCTCATACCATTCAACTGTCTAGTGTTCTGCACACTGACCACATGTGTGTCTCATATTTGTAGTCAGTTTATCATAGAGTTGTGTTATGTCTGGCAAATCATTGGCAAATCTGGGAAGACTGACATCAGACATAATAGCATACATATGAATGTCGGATGGCATATCCTCCAGGTTATTACTGTGAATGCAAAGCCTACAGCACTATCAACTGACTTAAGTGTGTTACAGCAATATTGATGTCCTGCTCTAACAGGTTGAGAGGTATGACTGAGCAGCAAGAGTGTAAGCACAGTGTGCCATACTGACATACAACAGAAATGCATATCAGGTATTACCTGTGCACATGTAGGAGTAGCTGGAAGCCTCAAAACAACAGACATGAATTGCAAAATGTCAGGTAAATATGCTGTACATGTTGTACATGTGTGTAATCTTAGTTTCAGTGCATCAAACAGACATAAATGTCTACAGCCACAGGTTGTTGCATTGCCATGACACAGAAATAAGTACTTGAATAAGCATGATTACAAGGTTGAAATTGGAAAAGTGTCCAACTCTGTTATGACTTTGTGTCCATGCACATAACAAACATCTATATGAGCACCTACATAGCTGTATGGACTCAGCAATACCTGACTCATAAAACCTGCCTCCACCAAGGTAGAATAATTTCCTTTGTTGGACAGCAGCAATATACAAACCACGCAATAGGTTGATATAGTGGCTGTACAGGGTCAAGTAGGAGCAGGCACCAAACTGGAAGCAATTCCACTTTTGTCTGAACAAGCATATATGGTCACAGGTGAATCACTGTAAGGCTAACTATGAGTACAAACTGGGCACATCCACCAAGGTCAATCACAAGGTCTTCTTCACATATGTCTTTAATCTTGGAGGCAACAACCCAACCCACCCCATACTGGTGGTCAGTTACACCACATACACACATGTCATAGCTATAGCCAACCTGCTGCAAACAGGTTAAGTGAAAATGTCACCCCCCTGTCCCCCCATCAGTGTAGGTGGATATGCACAGCACCTGCCTCCCCTCCCCTCATTATCAGGGACTAGGTCCATAATACCTACTCAATGGCAACAAAATTAAGTCTCCATAGGACCTGATAACATCCCTGCCTGCATCTTACATGAACTCAGGCATGTGCTCTCAGCTCCAACACACACTCTGTAGTCAAACAAATCCTGAGCAGCTGTGACATCCCATCTGCATGGAAGATGGACAATGTCATCCCTCTACACAAATGTGAATGATGAATGGAGGATTATGCAAATTACTGGCCCTCATTGGGGGAACATGACACAGCAGGGCCAGGAGTGCAATGCAAGCTCATACTGTGCTGATAGATGACAGGGGTATGATGTGGTCGTAAGTGGTGGCTAGTGCTAGTTAATCTCTATGTGCAGTCTCTGTAAATAATGTTGACAAATGTATGAGGTCCTGTGATATGTTTCCCTGTTTATGTCTTTCCAGATGGAATGCAGTGTAGTAGATACCCACCCTACAGTGAGGCTGAGACTACAGAAATCATTGAAACCATTATACAACACCACTGGGTGATGTTTGTTCATAGCCGACAGCAGTTGTGGAAGTGGACTGCCTTGTGGATTGACCTTGTCACCAGAGTGAACAACGTGGGTCAGTGTGACCACACATACGAGCAGGTCAGACGTAGGCCAAGTGACCTAATCCACCGTGCCTGGTGAAGGGCTGCTGCTGTGACCAAGGACCATTCTGCCACAGGTGGGGGTCCTGCTACACAAGCCCCACTGACATCTACTGAGGAGCTCCTAGCCAATCTTGGGGCAGCCACCACACACCATCAACCTCAACACACCGACATTGCGAAGGTGGGTGGCACCCAGACAACAGGCAAGGAGCATCCAGGTAAGGCCCCAGTAGCTATCAAATGACTACTGTAGCAGCCATACTGGCATCCATAGAGTATATAGATGCATATGTCTGGTCAAAATGCATTTGTGGGTGGGGTTTTGTAATGCACAGCAGTGCACATCTATGGTGAATGACAGCAAATTGTGTAGTATCAGAGCTTGCACTGTACATGTGCAGAAATGCAGCATTTGTCCTGCACCAATGCCACATGTGAGTCTGCTGACAATATCTGTCTCCCACAACTACATAGGTCTCTCTGGTCTAGATGTAGAACAGCAGTCTGGAGCTGGTGAGTATGGAAATGTCCTGCTGTGGCTCATCAATACCCTTAGGCATGTTGATGGCATGCATTTTACCCTGCACACAACTGTTACTCTTAGCCATATTGCGATTTATGCATGTTCACTTGTGGTGGAGTTCACTGCATTGCATCACAGTGGTCATCACAGGGACCTATTTGCAGGAGATGTAACATTTCTGTATAGAGAGGGTAACTTTTTTCTGAAGAAGTTCATGAAGAATAAATTTGAACGAAAGTACTAAAAGAATTGTGTTCGCACCTTCATTCCATTTACAGCTTTTGGTTTGAGTTTCATTTTCCAGTTTATTTCTGTATACCTCACAACCTGTCAGTGCAAGAAATCTGGACCAAGCCTGATAAAATGGGGGGACAAAGGCCCGAAAATAGGGACATATTTTTAATATTACCCTTATAAGCTTAGAATGTTGCTAGAGTAACAGGATTTGTTTTAACATACATTTACTGCAGGATTTGAAGTCTGAGACTCAAATGTATGTCAATATTTAGTGACTTCAATCCTCAAATCATCCCAGTAATGTGTCAGACAAACACAGAATTTATGAGGAACAGGCCAAAAATGTGAGCCAAAACTCTAGACATTCTGCGGATATCTGTACATTTGAGAGGTATGTTCTGTAGGAGTTGCCACTGTGCTGTACAGGTCAACAGTAGTAATGTGTACATGGGCGCAATGTGTGCTAGGTGAAGGCCCATCACCTACTAACACTACTCATGTATCCCAGAGGTGTATATTAATAGTAACATTAAGTGGAAATGGCTGCACTGAATGATGTTGAGGGCCTGTCCAGAGTTAGTATATTGTGGTCTGATTGTGTGTCATGCATGTTACCATTCAGATGTTGTGAGGTCTGTGTAATGTCTTTGTGCCACCTTCCCTGTATGTGTGTGTGTGTGTGTGTGTGTGTGTGTGTGTGTGTGTGTGTGTGTGTGTGTGTGTGTGTGTGTGTGTGTGTGTGTGTGTGTGTGTGCGTGTGTGTCTGTACCAGCAAACTTATAGTGCAGGTATTAATTTACATATGTTGTCTTCCCCTCACAGGTAGAGATGTAGGTCAGGTTCCCTCCCACTCAGAACCCGATGTCAGTGTCTCTGCAGACTCTGACGATGATAGTTATAGATGGCACAGGTGGGGTTGTCGGGAGCTGAATCTGTGCAATCGGTTGGCATCTCACTGTTGAATACAATGTCCCTGCACACAGTTACAATGCCCATACATGCCCAGTCCCCAGCAGCCACAGAGAATGGACAGTTTGTAGGTGGTGGCATGGAACAGGCTAGTGTGGTGACTATGGCAAGTGTGAGTGTAGACACTAGCCATAGCCAGAGAGCAGGCAAGGTCCCACACAGATGAATGCACAGGGGTGCTCAAAGGAGGACTGCTGTCCATCAAGCCCCTGTTGCAAGTGCCACAGCAGGTGTCACCAGATGCATGTTTCTGACTGTCATGGAGGCACAGGCACATATTGACTGCAACACTAGATAGATATTCAAGGTCTTGGATGCAACTCTTCCTGCCATGTGTGATGACCTACATGCCCTTGCTGAGGCTACAGTTTACACAGACTGTCCTGATGCATGCCACATATCAGTAATCCATTTTCTCACACATGTGTCTGTCTGGCAAATCATTGCCAAACCATTGCAGGCTGAAGTCATAACATAATGGAAGACATTACGAGTTGCACACTTCATACCTTTCAGACCATCTATGCTAATGGAAACCCTGTTATGCTATCACCATTATATGTTTGTAGGAGCAATATTTGACAGGTGTCCTTATCATGTGACCTTTGTCACCCCATTCTATATGGCTTTGTAAACATTCTTTGTATAAACAGCTTGGGAGGAATGGGCACAGATGGTGGCCATACCTTTGAACTCTGCATTTGTGTGCAGATTGTCCTGATCTCTGACACACGATTTCTTTACATTGGTCATGAACATATGAGTTTCTGGCCAACAGCTTGTAAAATCATGACAAACTGACACTGTAGATTAATGACAGCTATTGTCATGTAACAACACATACAACTTTGGAAGGTGCATTCAATTGCATGACCTGTTCCTATATCCATTCCCATGTGTGTCGCAGAAATATGTGACGGGTGTGCCCAATGTTTGCTGTTTGCCCCAACTTCACATATGGCATTCACCTGATGTCTGTCTGTGAGTGGTTGGGAGGTAGGTTGGTGGCTGTAACACATGTAGACTGCTGCAAGGTGATGTGATACAGTGATAGAGTAACAGATTGTTTATCAGCATTATGTGTCAGACAGGTATGAGGTCTGATGCTGCCATGTCTGTCACTACAGTAACTGTGACATATTTGGAAATGTGTCTCATAAATGCCCATTGTCAGGGGACACAGGCAACATATTGGTTGCAAACATCTGGATATTCCATATACATATGTACAGATGGCTTGTATGGCCTGTACAGTTTAACATGGTGCATGCACGACAGATGTCATTAACTGACTCTTTAAAGTAATGCCTTTGGGAGGGAGTCAACAGGCCATAAAATTGTATCACCAATACACACAGAGGATATGCTTTACACACAAACACACACAGTACTAGAGTTGCCAGTATTGGTATTAGAACCCCTGCCTACTTAATTAATTGTACTGTAGTATTACACAGTTATTGCATGCACCTCAGAGCTTATAGGGCTGAAACATGTATACAGGTACTTCTATGGTGGATGACATGAGCAGCCCTTGTAAAGAGGGCAGTGGGAAGTGTACTGGGTGGAACACACCTCCAAATAGTAAAACACACTCCCCCAGAGGATATGGCCACAGCCAAACACACAGATTCAGAAAATACTGTTCACACACCCACAGTATCATAGTTGCCAGTATTGAATTTAGAACCCCTATCTCCATAGTTGATGCTACTAGTGTTATGCAGTTATTGCATGTGCCATGGAGCTTATAGGGTTGAAGAGTGTCCCAAGGTACTTCTAAGATGTATAACATCACCAGCCCTTGTAATGTATGACAATGGGAAGTGTACTGCGAAAGGCCTCAAACTACTGTATCCTACAAATATGCACACTTACAACCACATACACACTTACATTTGCCAGGACTGAGATTAGAACCCATACCTATCTAGTTATTTGTACTACACTGTTAGTGGTTATTGCATGTGCCATAGAGCTTAGAGAGATGAGTGTTGTCCAAGAGTACTTCTAAAGTTAATGACATCAACAGCCCTTGTAAAGTAGGGCACCAGGGCATGTTGTAGATGGGAAGGTCCACAAAACACTTTATCCTACAAACATACACTCTTATACACAAACTTAAACACACATTTGCCAGAACTGGAAGTAGACCCCTGCTTAACTAGTTATTTATACTATAGTGTCACCCAATTATTGCATGCGCCATACAGCTAATAGGGCTGAGGCCTGTCTGAAGGTACTTCTAAGGTGAATGACATCAGCAGATCTTGTAAAATAAGACAATGGAAAGTATACTGGGTGGGAAAGGCCTAAAACTCTTGGGGACTGAGATTAGAACCCCTACCTATCTATTATTCTAAGCCTTTTGGTTTAAGCACTTGGGCTTCAGACCAGTTGTTTTACATTAAGAAGGTTTGTGGACAGCATTGTTATGGCAGGACAGGTAGCTTACATCCTTCTAAGTTGGGAATTGCTGTTTGAAAGCTCAGTGTCTGTTATTCTAAAAGAGCATTAGCTCTGTTTTAAGTATTTGAGATTCAGGCCAGTTATTTTACATTAAGAAGGTTTGTGGTCTGCACTCTTGTGGGAGGAGAAGCTAGATTCTGCCCTTCTGAGCTGGGAATTTCTGGTTAAAGGCTTATTGTACCTGCTTATTTGAACTGTTTCTTTCTGAAATTTTTGCGCCTTGTTTGCTGTAGATCAGAAGTTAGTAGTTTATTGGCCATTTTGGGCTAATTTCTATCTCTTTCATTTCCCTGCTATAAAAATACATTTTTGCATTTTTTTTTGCGATTGTATTCAGTTCGGCAATTGCCTGCCAGGTGTCCTGTAGAGTTCTATAGCAGCAGAGAGACAAAAGAGAGACTTTGGAGTAATTAAGTATAATTTTTCTGCATTTTCTTGCTGTCTTTAACTAATTCTGACTAAAACAGCAATTTTTAAGTGTTTCTGTGATTTAAAAAGCTTGTTTCTGCTACATATTGTACTTATTTGATGCCTACACTTGAACTAAGTTGTTTTTGTGTTAAAATAATCTTTTTAACTGTTGTAGGCTACATACTAAAGTGCGATAGCCATTTCTGTGCATTTAAAGTGTTTTTTTATTGTATCTGCTTAATTTTATGAAAAAAAAAACAATATATATATATATATATATATATATATATATATATATATATATATATATATATATATATATATATATATATATATATACATATATTTGTCTCCTGCTTTTCTGAACTAGTATAGTCCAGTTTTCAGGTTACTGCTGAATTCAGGGCTGTGTTACAAGTTTCTGTGTTGCCCATACCTTACTTGGATAGAAGGAAGTTTCTCTGTTCACCTGTGAGAGATGGGAACTTTGAGCAGCCTGTCTGTCCCTGTAGGAGTGAATTCAACCCAGAAGTTATTAGTTTATTATCCATTTTGGGCTAATTTCTATCTCTTTCATTTCCCTGCTATAAAAACCACATTTGTATGGTTTTGCTTGCCCGGCAGCACTGGTTAGCTAGGGTTAAACTATTCCCGGCTCCAGAAAGTCTACTCTTCAATTTTACCCTTGGAACTAGACAAACTTTCAACTTAAGCACTCAAACCATTCATTTCACAGCCCAGCACTTGCTTAAAACTCATAGCAAGCATGAATTAACCCTAGCACTAGACCCCCCTATACTGTCCAGAAGGACAAGGCTCTCTATTAGTCCCTACCAGCCAATCAGTAAAACAGCTCACTTTACCTATTCAGTCATGTCCAAAGGGCAGTTTTAGGTGTACTCTCCAGTCCAACTGGTGAATCTGGGCATTTTGAAGCAATGTTACAACTGCCTCATGTACACAGACAGCCCTCTCCTCCTACCACCAAACACTAATATATGTGAGAGATGCAATTATACAGCCAAACTGGAGGCAAAGTTCTCTCAACCCAAGACTGGAACAGATAGTCAAAAGGAGAAGGAAAATAATTGCAACACACCACCAGTCTCACACAGACCTATTAAACCAACACTGGCAAATAACACACATATATACATGAAAACATACTCGGAGGCTCTAAATAAAAATCTGCAAAAGCAACAGAGACCTCCAAAGCAGACATCCAAGCAACCTCCACACCCCATCACAAACCATGAAACACATACTTCACATAATCAGTGTGTGCCATGCAATCACAGCCCTTAAGGCAAAATAACATACCCAACACACTAGTAATAGGTGACTCTATAGTTAGACACACTGATGTCCCACTAACTAGGCTGGACAAGGAGAAGGTTGCAGTTAGCTGCCTGTCGGGTGCCAGGATCTGCCACATAACACAAGCTCCAGAAAAAGTACAAATACGACTCTGTCATTGTCCGTGTTGGTGTGAAAGACCTGAGATGTACCTCCCTGGACTACAGGAAAAGAGACATGGAAGAGCTCTCTGATCACATAGCCCAGGCTGGTATGACCCTGACCCTGAATAGCATCCTGCCCTCACCAAAAATTATGCCACATTGTAAAGAAAAAAATATCAATTTCAACAATTGGCTAAGCTTTTGGTGTCATTCAAAGGGGATCCAGTGTCTGTCAGCCTGGGATGACATGCTCAATTAGCCATGCTTCTTCACTAGAGATGGCTTGCACCTGTCACCTTTAGGCTTTCGAATACTGGCCAAGGCTCTTGCCACCCCCATAGTACCTTTTTTAGGTAAGGCTCAAAAGACAAACCTACCACTGTAAATAGCACAAGTAACCAAAAACTGAGGGTAATGCTACTCAACGCCAGAAGTCTAAACCTCAAAATGCATGCACTCGAGGCACTCCTCAGTATGGAGAACATTAATATCTGTGCAGTAACAGAAACCTGGTTTAAAGTTCCAGAGAGCACCCTAGCACTACCAGGCTATAACTCATACCATACTTTTCGGCTACAGAACCCAGACTGAAACAGAAAAGGTGGGGATGTATCCATATTCATCAAGGATACCCACACCTCCTGGTTAGTAGGGCAGCACGATGGCTCAGAGATCATCAATGTGTAACTAACAATGGGAAAAACTGGAATTCAAATTGTAGCTTGCTACAGATCACCCACCAAGACCCAGAACCCCTATTCCGCATTTCTGGAGACACTGGAAAATATGAAGGTCCTACCAAACACCCTAATATTGGGTGATTTCATTTACCCAAACATTAACTGGGAGAACTACTCAAGTACTAACTCCCTTGCCCAACTCTTCCTAGAATTTATAAACTTGAATGCCCTGGATCAACTGGTCAACACCCCCACCAGAGGTGACAACATATTGGACCTGGTCATCACCAACATGGGCGACCGGTGTTCCATACCGGAGGTCAACCCCTCACTGGTGCGGTCAGACCATAGACTAATCACTCTGGATATCCACATTCTGCCACCACCCCCAATCAAAGAAACCACCGTGAAAAACTTTTCAAAAACAAACTTCATGTTATGTAAGACAGAGGTGGAAAGGTTCACAGCCCCCATTCTAAAGGACAATGCTGTCCAAGCTGCTGAATCCCTTACAAAGGCACTATATGAGCACTTGTAAGAATGCATGGATCATGCTATCCCAAGCAAAACCAAGACTCACTCCTCCAAGAAAAGGAAACCAGTCTGGTGGACCCCAGCCATAAACAAGCTATACAATAGAAGGAGAAAACTAGTACAGAAAAGAGTAAAATCCCAAGAAGGAAATACATCCCTAAACAGTATCAGCAAGAAACTACGATCCCTCATAAAATCATCCAAGGCTAGCTTCGAAAGAAAAATTGCCAAGGACTCCAAAGATAACCACAGAGCATTCTTCAGCTATGTCAAGAACCTAAGTGGAAACTCTAAGATCTGCTCTGAGTTAGTGTAGAATGGCAGAAAATACACTGAACCGACTGATATTGACAACATTCTGACAGACAGATTTAGTGCAAACTTCACCCCCCTCTCACCCCCTAAAGGGCCCATAACCATACCAGAAGAATGTAGAGACCCAGAAATCACTGGCACACAGGATAAAACAGCCCTATCCAAAGCCAAAAACACAGCTTCAATGGGACTGGATGGTGTCTCAGGCTGTGTCTTACACAAGCTCCAAAATGAACTAACCCCTCATCTAAACATACTGTTCAAACTCAGCCTCTCTACACGCTACATACCCATAGAGTGGCACACAGCAACAGTTATCCCGCTCCACAAAGGTGGAGCCACAAGGGGCCCTGTGAACTAACGCCCTATAAGCCTGACTAGCCTGGTCTGCAAGGCTATGGAGCGCATCATCATGGAACTCATTAACAGAGACATTGGGAACCTCCAAACATTGGACCATATCTCTCAACTGTACAGATTTCCACAGAATGTCCAGATTTTTGGCTCATATTTTTGGCTTGTTCCTCTTTTCTTGGCAAATCACTGGGATGATCTCAGGGTTGTAGTCACTAAATAATGACATACATTTTTAGTTTCAGAATTCAAATCCTTTAGATAATGTATACTAAAACAAATACTGTTACTCTAGCAACTTTCTAAGTTTATAAGAGCAATATTTAAAATATGTCTCTATTAGTACCCCCATTTGGTCAAGCTTTGTACAGATTTTTTGCATTAAGAGGTTGAGAGGTATGCATTGGACCCTACCCAGTTTGGTTTTGTTAAGGGCAGATCATGCCTCCTAAACTTGGTGGACTTCTTTGAGACAGTTACCAAGGCTTTAGACAAGGGAAGGGAGGTCGACACAGCGTGCCTAGACCTCACAAAGGCTTTTGACACCATTCCCCATTCTGGTACTCTAGACAAGCTCACCATCCTGAACATAAACCCCTACGTCACAAGATGGGTTGCCATTTGGCTCATGGATAGAACCCACACGGTGAGAGTTGCAGGTTCTAGGTCCAACTCTGAACCAGTTACAAGTTGCTTCCCCTATGGCTCGGTCTTGGGACCCCTCCTATTTGGTATATACTTCTCAGAGGTACAGACAAGCACAGGAGGACTATGGCTGACCAAGTTCGCAGATGACTGTAAACTTGGGGCCATAATTGACTCTCCAGCTGATACAGACATCTTCCAGAAGGGTCTCACTGAGATGGATACCTGGTGTCAAAATCATGGCCTCAAGCTAAATACCAAAAAGTGCATAGTCATCCCCTTTGGAAAAAACAAAGTACCCATGAACTACCACATATATGGTAGTCCTCTAAATACAGAAAATGTAATAAGGGATCTGGGGACCCAAGTAGATAGTAGTCTCTCCTTTGATAATCATATTGCCAAGGTGGTTAGAAAAACCTTCTATGAGGCCCACCTAATCACAAAAGGGTTTGCATCTAGAACAAAAGAGGTTATTGTGCCCCTCTACTCATCACTCATCAGACCCATTATAGAGTACAATGCCCCATTTGGGATATACCTTACAAGACACCTGCAACAGCTGGAAAGACCACAGACGTACCTCACCAAGAGGATAACTGGCCTCAAACAGATGCCTTATGCAGCCCGACTGAAGAAACTCCAGCTGTACTCGGTTGCATTCCGCTTACTCAGAGGTGATCTCTGCCTGACATACAAGACAATGTCCAACCCAGAAATGATGGACATGCCCCACATAAAAAACCCAAATTCCCGAGAACCACATGCTCTAGGGATCTAAACCTCACCACAATGATAAATAGGACATGCTGGAGGGATAGATTCCTGTCCCAGAGACTCCCCATGCTTTGGAACAGGATTCCAGTATACACTGGGCAGAGCCTCTCACTAACACTCTTCAAAAGAAACCTTGATGAGTGGATGGGAAACAGAAAATTTACCCCGGGGATCACTACAGTGGCTCTGCTGGACAGAGGCATAGTGAACTAATGGCTCTGCTGGACAGAGGCACAAGGAATTAATCTAAGGGGGTGGTGAAAGCCAACACATTCTGGCTTGGCTTATAGATACCCTCAGGCAGATAGCCTAGTACTTAGCTATGAACCTATGAACAAACATGTTTACACACACACACACACACACACACACACACACACACACACACACACACACACACACACACACGCACACACACACACACACACACACACACACACACACACACACACACACACACACACACACACATACACTTGCTGGAACTGGGAATAGAACCCCTGCCTATATAGTTATTTTTACTAAACTATTACATAGTTACTGCACATGCAATGGAGCTTACAGAGCTGGGGTTGTCCAAAGGTACTTCTAAGGGAAATGACATTAGCAGGACTGCTAAAGTAGGGCACTGGGAAATGTACTAGGTGGGAATGGCCTAAAACTGTTTCACCTACAAGCAAACAAACACACACATACACACACACACACACACACACACACACACACACACACACACACACACACACACACACACACACACACACACACACACACACATGCACACACGCACACACACACACACACTCATAAAGGCAGGTGATGTGATATTACAACCCCCACCTCAGTACTATTACACAATGGAACTCACCTTCATGCAGGCATGTGTGACTGGTTACGACAGGTATGTCACTGTCCACAGCAGGACATCGCTATTTGCTATTCAGGGTATCCCTCTGTATGACTCACTCGCTGTGTGTGTCTCCCTGTGTCTCTCTTTCTCTATCACTGTCTGTCTCTCTCTTCCCAATGTCTATGTTTGTGTATGCTTGACATACTGTTATATGTTGCCCATATATATGTCTGTGTATCCCACACAACAGATATATCACATATGGGCCACCTACAGCTAGCTGAGAGTAATCCTGTCTGATGGTTGTGTGTACAGACAGTTGAGGTGTACATAGCTGTCTGTATGCAAATACATATATGCACAATACAGTTATATACTCCGATGTGGGTTCCGATGTAGGCTGTGATCCTCAAAGTGCTGGAGCATGTCCAGTATGACCTTCTACAGTAGGAGTGGGACTCCATTCCAGAGATAGTTGTACTCCAATCTGGAGTTTTGTGTGCTACTGCTATATCTCTCAAAAGTAAACAGGAAGCTGCTAAGGGTACAGGGTTTGTTTTAGCAAACATTTTCTGACATATCTGATGCCTGACACTGGAATGTATTGTGTCATTCCCTAGTGATAGACATCCTCAGATCATCACAGTGCTTTACTAGAGGAATACAAGATGTATGATGCACAGACCAATATTATGAGCACAACTATAGACATTCTTGCCCAAAACGGCCAGTTGAGAGGTGTGGCTACAGCCAATTGACTGATGAAACTGTGTAAACAGTCCAGTAACTTGGTGATATACTGGCTAAGGATCTCCTGCTTGTGTGGTATTCCTCTTACCTGAAAAGTCATATCCTGGTGTGGCTATACCTCTCAACTGCACAGTTTTTGGCAGATTGTCCAGATGTTTGTCTAGAAGTTTCATCCAATCTACATAAACTTGTGTTTTTATGGCAAGTTACTTGCAAATAATTAAAGACTGATGTTACAAAATAATGATAGACATTAGTGTTTCAGACTTAACCTTCAGACAATTCCTTCTAATGCAAAATCCATTTTTCTACCAACTTTCTCAGTTTGTAAGCACAATATTTACAACACCTGCCTATCATTGGACCTTTGTCCCACTTTTATTATTTATGATCTTGTCCAGATGTCTTGCTGTCAGAGGTTGAGAGGTATGGGTGTGGGTACAGAGTGCATTCTACTGTGCATAAATGTCCATTATATGTGTAGTATATTCCACATAGCACATTGACATCAGGTATGTCAGTGGCAGTGAAGTACAGGGTAATGTGCTGAACCACTGACAGACAGTTGTATATAAGTTGATAGGTTGATATGACGTTAGTAGTGTATTGGCCCTAAAGCCCTTTTAACCCATGCAGATAAGAGTGTAGCCCATGTTAAGACATGTCAGCACACAGAGCCCCTGTCCAGCAAGGACACAGGTTGAATCACAGGACTGTATTTTCTGTTTCCCATGCAATTATACAGGGAGCACATCACTAGAGATATTGAGGCACTTGGCTTGATGTGGACGGGGTGTGTATTCCACAGATGGGGGAGTGTGTGGGACAAGTATCTGTCACACCAACAAGCTGTACTGATATCACAGACCAGGTTGATGCTGCGCCTACAGGTTTAACGAGTGGGCCTTGACTTCCAGATGTGCAACAGTGCCATCAAGGCAGGATCTGGAATGCTTTGTATGCCAAACAGGGGTCACCTCAGCAGAGTCTGTATGGAATGGGGTAGAGGGACAGTACTGTTAGCCCATCTGTGTGGAGTAGGTGTTTGGTGTGTGGGGTAAGGCCTTAGTGTTTGCAAGACCCTGGTGTGTGGAGTCTGCATGGTCTGTGTTGTGTAGGTTTGTGGAGTTCTCATGTGTTTTTGCATCTGAGGTGTCCTTTTTTTGGATTTCTGTTTTGATGGGGACCTCCCCTTACATGGGTGTGTGTTGTGTATTTGCAGGTGATGTTTACTGACTTCATACACTGTGTGGCACCCATGTTACTGCACAATTTGTTCTGGTGTGCACATTCTCCATTTGTCTGACCAGTGGTTCCCCTTACGTGTGTCTCTTTGTCCTTCTGTAGTCCAGTCACAGGCTTTGGCCACAGTGGCTGCTGTTATGCATTTGTAATTCTGATGTGAATGGGGTAAATGCCGTAACATCACAAACAAGGTTGTGAAATTCACACCTCTGAGTGTACCTGTTTAGCAGGTTGTCCGTCATTGCACCATTACATTTGCTGTGGTCCTCAGACAGTTTGTGTTGCTATATATTATTATGAGACAACATTTGCTGTGTCCTCAGATGGTTTGTGTTGCTATATGTTATTATGAGGCTACATATTGGCCTAGCTGTCAAACCGTCACAGACTGACATCTGGACAGGCCCATATATGACAGTCAGACAAAGGCCCACACATGGGAACAGGGTGTTAATACTGTTCTGGCAAACATAGACAGTTGGGAGACTAGTTTGGTATTTGCTTGCTTTTTTTATGGGTATGACATCTGCTCCCCCACTGTCTGCCATTGCTGTTTTGACATGACCCTTTCTTGTTTTGCAAATAGTTGGGAAGCAAATGCAATGTTAGGAGAAGGAGAACAGATATACAAGGCATACTTGTGCTCCTTCTGTGACCACCTGTCATTCCATGGGTGTGGATGTTGGCCAGTGACATGTTGTTAGTGCTGACACAGTAAGTTGGCAACCTTTTATAACCTGTCAGTACACTGACTTTCAGGTACCTGCTGTCCTACTAGGCACTATACCTCCTGACTTTTTAGAGACAGACATCTGGACAAAGCCATAAGTACTTTGGGGACAAAGGCCTACATATACGGACCATTGTTAACTATTGGCCTTACAATCCTAGAAAGGTGATACAATAACAGTTTTGCATTAACATGCATTTCCCTAAAGGGTATGAATTCTAAAACTACAACCTGTCATTATTTTCTGACTTTTTTCTTTTGTGATTTGCCAATGATTTGCCAGAAAAACACAATTCCATGAAAAAGATACCATAAATATGATGCAAACCTCTGGATATTCTGTAAAAATTATGTACAGTAGAGGGGTATGCTAGGCACTGTGTAGTGTACTCTGAGATGTGTACTGTCCATATATGTGGCCCCCTTTCCCTGACCTGTCCATCTGTCCTGCAGTAACAGATATTGATGTCCGGACAGTGTGTACAACGCCTGCCACAGCTGTATTTGACATGCAGCATAGTTGGCACTGCAGTTCTTGGAACACGGATCCTGTCAACCAAAGTACTGTACCTAGGCCACTAAGACATGAAAACCAGGACTAAGTGCAGGCCACATACTGATCATATTGCCCACACATATACATAACTCATTGATCCCTGCATATTGTGAACATGCAACAAGTTATCAAGTTGATTGGGACAGCCCTGGGAATGTGTGCTCTGCTGGTGATACCCTACAAACATTACTGTTACTGCATTTCTATGGGAACATGGGTGTGTGAGGGGTGCACACCTGTCAACTGTCCATATCTGCACAGACTGTGCTGATGTTCCCTTTACATTTTGGTTCCATTTAGCATAGTATTGTTCCTGTCTTGGAAACTACAGGCATATCACTAAAGACTACAGGTTAGATTGTAATGGCAGACATTTGTGTTTCAGACTTCTTACCTTTCAGAGCCTTCTTCATTGTGCCCATTTGTGGGCCTTTGTCAGGCATTTCTTTTTGTTTTTCTACAGCTGACTTGCTGGGTGTGGCTGAGGGCTGAGTATGGGATCCCCACATTGACAGCCATGCATGTGACCTATGACCACCCAGTAAGTTAGTCCCCCCACGTATACTGCAGTGAGATTTGTCATGTAGGGGACTACTGCATACTCTGTGGAAGCCAGTACTGGGCAGATATTTCCTGTTGCCCCACATAGTTGTCAGTTGTCTGCTGCTATCCCAGTAGGCCACCCCATTCCCTTGCATGCATGCAGTGATACCATAGCTACACTACCACAATGTATTACTCCATTCATTTATTGTAAAGAAGACTGACTTACCCTGTGCCTGAGGCAGTTGTGAGGATGGTGCTTGAGGGATGGCTTTGTCAGATGCATGCAGTACACAGCCTATACATAGTAAGATACAGGTAGTATGATGTGTGTAGCACCCATTTAACTGTGTGTGCAAGTTAGAGAGAGGTGTCAGTCCCTGGGTCCCTACCGTGTCAGTGTGTGTGCAATGTGTTGCCTCTATGCCAAGGCCTGGGCATACTGGGCATGCCTCTGTCTGCCTACAGGAGCAGGCTCAGAGAGTTCCTCCTCTGAGTCCCCCTGTGCCTGTGGGGGCCTTGGCAATGGTGGGGGTCTGTGTGGGCATTCCCTGTGATGTTCCTGCTGCAGCTGTTTCTGCAGGATCATATTATGTGGCATGATACATACTATGAACATGTGTGCATATGTGGCTGGAGAGTACTGCAGGGCTCAACCAGATATGTCAAGGCACCAGAACCGTGACCTGAGCATCCCAAACACACCCTCTATAATGATCCTGGTTTGTGTGTGTGCCTCGTTATGGCATTCTGCAGTGTGTGTGTGTGTGTGTGTGTGTGTGTGTGTGTGTGTGTGTGTGTGTGTGTGTGTGTGTGTGTGTGTGTGTGTGTGTGTGTGTGTGTGTGTGTGTGTGTGTGTGTGTGCATTTCTGATGGGTGTCATCATCCAAGGCTGCAGTGCATTGCCAGCATGCCACACCAGATGACCATACAGGATGTCCCGCCTGGAAAATGCCTGGTACAGCTGTGAGGCATGCCAGATATGGGAGCCATCATAACTACCAGGGCTGCCAGCACACACATTCATGATAATGTCCTGGGCATTGCACATGACCTGGCAGTTGATGGAGTGATAGCCCTAGCAGTTAACATAGACTCTACCCTCTTCACTGGGTGGTGCCTTGATGTGGATGTGCATGTAGTCTATGGCACCCATTACCTCTGGGTAGTCTGCTACATGGTGGAAGAGTCACATATTGCTGGTCCACTCCTCACAGGTGCTGGAGAAATATATGTGCTCACCGGCATGTGTTTGTATGACATCCAGGAACTGGTGGAGTCCCCTGGATGCAGATGCCTGTGAGACACCCAGTAGGTCTTTAGAAGGTACTTGTAGCTAGTATTTTTAAAGCTACACATTCCTTGGTTTCAACTGCAATGGGTTTCCCCTTCTGTTGGCTCTGGGTCTGAGGTGAGGCCAGCATAGCTCGCAGAGATGCTGAAGTAAGTCCCTGTCCTGTAGTGCTCTAGTATTTTCAGATCATGTAGCCCCTGATAGGTTAACCTGGATTTGAACACACTCCTACTCCTCAGTCTGGGAGAGTTGTCAGCATTATCCTCCTCTCTGCCCTCAGTCTCTAGCACATACTTATTTATCAAAGCAACAGCAGCCCCTAACATTATTTTGTCAGTTAAAATTCCCCCAAGTATGTATACCAATGGAGCAGAGTTTGTGAGAAAAAACAGAATGAAAGGTGTTTGCATAGTTTATCCTGGTGTGCTGCAGATTCTGCTGAGTATGATACATTCTACTTGCTAGCTATATTATTTGTAATTGAGTGCCTTTATTCTGCTATTTCCCATTTTTTCTTCCCATTTTCTCCCCTTCTAAGACCCATGGCATGCTGCACAAACCTGCTGCTCAAATGTAAACACTTCTGCTAGTTCCTGTTGTTTTTTTTTTTTATTTCCCTTGTGTTTAAGCCCCGTTGCACACTGCACAAACCCCTGTAGCTATAGTAAACAGTATTGAGTAGAAAGGGCCCTCTCAGGGATGTGGACATGCTCAGCATTTCTTGAACAAGCTCAGACACACTCCCTTGCTTAGCTGTGCTTAGCTGAGAGCAAATATAGGCAACGGAGCTCCATTGTGCTTACACCAAGCATGGCACACCCCCTTTTCATGTCAGCTGCTTCTCCTGCTTATACTGCAGCATTATAGCTCCTATACAGTTAGGTGCAGGCAGACATGGTCTCCCATTTTGCTATTCAATAAATTTAGCTCATTTGCATTCCCCACTGCCTTAGTCCCTTCTTACACCACTACATCAGAGCCTATCTCCTTAGCTACCAGTGTTACCTCTCATTGTTTTGGTTCTGCATGCTACCCACTATAATGGCAAAATTCAGATTTCACATTAAATTGTCTTTTTACATTTTATTTTATTTTCTGCATGATCTCATTTGTGCACCACTGCACTACACTTAAACAACTGAAATTGGCAAAATAAAATTTTGATTTTTATACTTTTAAAACAGTTTTCCATGCTAGTGGCCATATATTTGGCCACTGGCATGCCTAATAGTCATAATACATGCTTTATTTTGAGCTGCCATGCCCCCCATTTTGATTTTTGCAGAAATGTACACGGTTAGCAACCAAATACATTTCTGCTTTGAACACTGCTCTAACACGGATGCCTGCCTGCTTACTGAATTGCTAATTCACCTCATTTGCATGGTTTTCACCAGCTAATGAGGTAATTAACATTATTCAGTAGTGTCCATGTCAGAATAGTGCTGACAGGCTCTTGGATGCCCCCAGCCTTGTTTACTGGATCGCTCAGCAGCCATATTCCGTGCAATAACTGCTACACTATTCTGACATGGAAATTTGGCTTTATTGAATCTCAGCCATTATGTAAGGTTCTTAACGAACATTTAGGCTGTTTCATATCAATGCTAAATAAGTGGTTGTGAATATAAACACTTATATTATGACAGAGTAAAGCCTTTAAAAATTTGTTTCCACTATGAAAGGATGAGGATTAACACACATAGGTGAAGAATCCTCAAACTACAGTCCCTGAAAAAAAAGTCCAACCCTCCCACACTTTTTAAATGTTTTGCAGGGAAACACTTCCCAGTGTATCCCTGATGTGGGGATAAGTCCCGTGAACTTATATATTTCAACTCCATGCTCTGACCAACTTGAAGAAGGGGAGAATATTCCCAAAATGTGCAAATCTGCCAGCACAATTCACAGACACTGATTTTCTATGGAGGAACTCCGATATTCTGTAGGTTGAATTTTGAGCATATGAGGCTTGAGGATTCAATCTTTGTCCAACTGTAGGTAAACATTAAAAAATATATGTGTAAGTAGGCATGGCATATTATGCACAAAATTAATGAACAGATTCAGAAACAATTTGTGCACTGCTTACTGCATTACTTTATGATCAAGAACACTCACTAATGGTTTTTAATTCAGTAAAAATGCTGCATGAGGTCTATAACTGAACAACATCATGGGTGTATTCAGAAACAATTACAAAATGGGTACAATGCAGAGGCACAACTAATGTGATTACACTATCAGAGAAATAACACTTTACTCAAGTCTTGGAAATTACTAGATAAAGGCATGGAAATGACTGGCATCATGCAAATAATACTCACCATCTATGCAAATTGATGACATCAAATAGGGCAGTGTAATTCAGACAAATATAAAGTCAGTTATAAGAGCCACTATGGTCATCTATTATGCATGCCTGTATTTACCATTGTACAAGAATTTCACTAATGTTGCTATGGTCAGTGTTCAGCTGAGGGTTTTCAGTTCATTATAATATATTAAGGTAGAATAATAGGCTTGAAAATATGGAATCAGACTTATGTTTTCATGTATGCATTCAGTTTCAGGGAAAGACAGTTCACTATAAAGAAAAAGATAATCTTCCTGACCAAGCATGAGATGTACAGAAATAACAGTTCTCAGAGAGAGCTACAGAATGTACCCTTCTCAAGGGAAATATATGTGTACTTGCAATGGAATGCTAGATAAATAGACTGTGAGGCACATTCCAGACAAGGCTTGGAAACCAAGACTAAAGAGGCATGTAAAACATTACAGTGTTTTGGATTTACTAGGATATGCAAAAGGTCTTTACATTACAGACACTCAAGCCTGAGTACAGAAGTCTGGTCAAATATTCATATTATTCAAGCGGAAAAGACTGTTCCAATTGATATTATTCAGGAGAATCAGAATATACATGCAGAAACTTTGGATGTATTTATCAGCACTGTTACTGCTATCCAGCATTCCAGAATTTCTACACTGTTATTGTTTATCAGCACTGTTATTGAAGACAGTATTTGGATATTGTTAACATCTAATAACGCATTCTTAACTGAACTGTGCAGACTTCATTCTGAAAAGTACAAAAATAATTGACCCATAAATGAGAGACTTTCACTTGCTCAGCACAAATTTGGGTAATTAACTCATTCACTCCAATGGAGCTCAGGAAGTTTGAACTGTAACTCTCAATGGGCAGAGCCTAAGTCTTTTGACAGAATCAAATTATGTTCTCACATTTCAAACAAATGTTCATATCTCTAGAACCATAGAGAGTATGAAAGAAGTATAAATGGCAAACCCTTCAGCACAAACTATTTTTATAGTGGTAGTATTCTTTAGGTTCTAGATCTTAAACGGAATTGCATAACCTGCAGCAAGCACAATAACTATTATGTTTGTAATATTTTGTAAACAACTTAAAATATTTCAGCAACCCCTCAAGTTACACATTTTCATATGAGGCTAAGCAGTTCTGTCTATGTTACTTTGTTGTTGAAGATATTTAGAAAAATGTGAAAATTGTATCTATATAAATTTTTATCATAAAAAACAACAGTTATTATCTCCTTACCTGCACTAGACAGATGTCAAATATTAATACAGTTGAGTTTGCCATTGTGTAAGCTTTAGGATGAAATCTTTTAAAACCTTGTACATAGCATGGTTTTGGAATTATTGATGCAACTATGAACAAACAATATTTGACTCCTAGAGGTTTCAGTAGGAGTTAGCTGCAGATGCACCTGGAGGCATCACTTAGCTGCAATGAGTTAACAGATAAAAACATTCATTCCAGTCTCATTTCAGTTAATTTCACTATAATACAGTCTTATCAATTCTTTCAATGGCGAACCTGCCATAGATGGGGGTGAGGGGCAGACAATAATTAAAGTAACCCCATAGAAATCTTATCAACAGTCAGACTACATTTATTCTACAGAACAGACTTTAGGGCAAAGTGCAAGCAGCCTCTGACGGTAATACTTTCTTCAGTCTATCAGTAATTACAGCAAAAGTGTTTTGTGACAAACTTTTCAGTAGCACACAAGTGTTTTTCCAGATGGGAGACTGTGAACTCCATAAGACTACTGCTGACAATGCTACAGTTATTCCTTACAGAGCAGACCTTTTGGTAAGACACCACTAAACTTCATATAGAAAACAGCCAGAGCAGATGGCATACAGTGATTGCAGCTGTTAGACAGATTGTGGAGCACCAGTGTTTATTTGAAGCACTACGTCAGGAAAAGCCTCAAAGAACATCAACAGACCAGCACTATTTAAGAAAATCTACAACCATCAGCAGCATTAAAAGACATTATCCACTTAGCAACAATGTACTTCACCATCTCCACAAATCTTCAAGTTTGACGTCACACAGCCAAGAAGCAAGAAAAAGTTTAAAAAGCTGCAGATGACAAGACATATTAATTATAAAGTTATATAATTTTTTTTGTACTTTTTAGCTGTCAGACAATAATTATAAATAAAAAGTTTAAATACATCAATTACAGAAAATTTTGTAAATATGTTAACCAATACTTCTACAGTACAGACACCAGTAAATGTTTGGTTTAAAGATAATAACTGGGCAAAGCAGTCTAAAAAAACTGTGGTCCAGAAATGTTCATTTAAAATTAAAGGTTATTAGTTCAGAAATGTTACATCTTTACAGATGCAAAAGGGTTGAATCACAGATGCACACTGCAACAGATGTACTATCTCATGATTCAGAGTATGAGTCAGCTTCTGTCAGTAATTCTTGTTTACAATCTTCAGACATCAGTGTAAATGTGACAGCTCATGTAATTTAAGATACAGGGCAGGATTCACGAAGGCTTGCACGGAGTGTAAGAGACGTGCAACACTCCATGCAAGCCTCGCGATCCAGGAACAGCCCTAAACTCCGTGTAAGAGACCAGCTAAAACGTCTCTTACACGGACTGGGCGTGGACATGCTAAATACCTCACTTGCATCCAAAAGGTATGCAAATGAGGTATATTAGCGATCCACGAAGCAGAAACCAGTCCGTGTAGGAGACGTTTTAGCTGCAGAAATGTACTCAGTTGACAACTGAGTACATTTTTGCAAAATCCACAACGGAGCGATGTCAGCTCCGAAAAAAGGTTGCATATGAGTCAGGCAGCATGCCAATGGCCAAATATGTGGCCATTGGCAAGATAACCCAATGCAAAAATATTAAAAATATGTTTTTTTTTTTACCCAGCGCAGCCCCGCGCAAACGGGCTGCGCTGTATAAAACCATAAAAAAGAAGGTTATAAACCCACAAATGTGGGTTTCATGCAATACATGGAATGACAATGCAGGGACCAGCAGACCAAAACCAACATGGCCACCGTGTAGTGGTTGCTAAGGGGGGAAGCTGAGTCTAAGACATGTAACTAAGCATTAGTAGGCAATCTCATGTAAATGAGGGTTAGGATACTGAATCCCACAGTCACACAGCAAATGAGCACGGTCTGAGTAGTGTAAGAGGTACAAAAGGGGGAGGAATAGAGTAGGAGATAGGTGACATCACGGGGGGGGGATGGTAGACAGAAACGCAGTTCATTGGAGGCCAGTGTAACATGACAGATGACAGGCACAGATCATGGAAAGAGGTGTGCCACTAGATAAGTCATGGAAAGACAAGAAATGGAAGGTGTACACTGTTACCTATACCAAAGTTTCTTGCTGGCCGTGCATGCGCACATGTGCGTGCAATGAAGCACGAGTAAGGCAATGTGCGTGCGTGTAAGGCAGTGTGAGCATGTGGGAGCGTGCTGGGAGATGTTTAACACTGTTTGCGTGGGTGTGCGCGCGTGTAAGACAGTTTGAGTATGTTAGAGGCTGTTGGCAGACGTGTAACAGTGTTTGCGCGGGTGTACGCACGTCTAAACCTGAATAAGTAGATCCTTAACCGTGTAAGCACGTGTGCGCGTGTAAGCCACTGTGAGCGTGTTTCAGATAGTATGCAAGTTGCTCCCCCCTGAGGAAACAGAAAGGAAAAAGGAAGCAACAGAATTAATAGGAAGCTAGCAGGGATAACTGCTGAAGCTGGCAGGTGAAAATAATTAGAAGCAGGCAATTACACATGCAGAATAGTAGCCCAGCCCAGCACTTAAAACTCTGCAAACAGTACTGCAGGATGTTCTCATTAAGAGACACTGCAAGACAGGAGTAAGCTAATAGAAGTGAAAACTGAAAAAGCTGAACTCAGAGCAGAAATGCTAGGGGCTGCCATAGCTGTCATAATGAGACATCGGCGACTTGCTGAGGGTGGTGACAATGCAGATGGTGCCAGACAACCCACAGTGAGGAGACAGAGAAGAGTGTACAGGCCCAGGGTCACCTAACACGGGTTACATGAGCTGGAGATAGTAGAGCGCTATAGAGTGGACAGTGAGCTCCTGCAGCAGATTGTTGAGCTGTGCAGGCCACGCCTCACACACAGAACCAACAGAGGGGAACCCATCCCAGTGGAAACCAAGGTATGTGTTGGCCTAAGAATACTAGCAACAGGTACCTTCCAGAGACCAACTGGCGATATGATGGGGATATCACAGGCATCAGCCTCCAGGGTACTACACCAGTTCCTGGATGCCATGTCAGCACATATCGGTGATCATGTATATTTCCCCAATGCCCGTGAGGTATTGGCCAGCAATATGCGTCTCTTCCAGCAAATAGCAGAATACCCTGAGGTACTGGGTGCTATAGACTGCACGCACATACGCATCAAAGCACCAGCAGGAGAGCTGGGTAGGGCCTACATAAACCACAAGGGCTTCCCCTCCATCAACTGCCAGGTCGTGTGTGATGCCCAGGGCATAATAATGAATGTGTGTGCTGGCTGCCCTGGGAGTTACCACGATTCTCACATCTGGCATTTGACGCAGCTGTACCAGACATTTGCCAATGGGGACATCCCACACGGACACCTAGTGGGGGATGCAGGTTATGCACTGGAGCCGTGGCTGATGACACCCATCAGAAATGCACACACACCTGAACAGGAACGCCATAATGAGGCACACGCACAAACACGTAATGTGATAGAGCGCGTGTTTCGGCTGCTCAAGTCACGGTTCCAGTGTCTGGACACATCTGGTGGAGCCTTGCAGTACACACCAACTACATGTACCCAAATTGTCATGGTATGTGCTATGCTACATAATATGATCCTGCGAAAACAGCTGCAGCAGGACCAGCATAGGGCCAGGCCAAACAGCCCCCCACCATTGCCAAGGCCATCACAGGCAGAGCGTGACTCAGAAGAGGAACAACCTGAGCCCGCCCCAGTATGCAGAAGGAGGCGTGCCCAGTATGCCCTGGCCTTGGCAAAGAGGCAACGCATAGCACATACATTGGCTCAGTAGGAACCTTGGGAATGATACCCCTCTCTGACTCACTCATATAGTAACAGGGATGCCTAACGTGACACAACCTGCTCTCAAACATGTACAGGGAAGTGTAATATGCGCATCCGACAGAGGCAGCCCTGCTGCACCACCTGAGGCATGAATGCTATGTGTCAAGTAATGTAACACCAAGTACTATATGCACACCTGAGGACCCTGACTAACATCCTACCCTCACCAAGCATCATGCCACAACATGACAACGAGATGATCAAGTGCAACAATTGACTGAAGTATCGCAGTTATTCAAAGGGGACCCAATGTGTGCCAGTCTGGGATGACATGCTGAGACATGATGCACCACCTGCTAGGACTGGCGTGCACCTTTCAGTGCAGGCCGTATGGATACTGGCAAAGGCTGTTGTCACCCACAGTGTGCCCTGAATAGGTAAGGCTCAAAACACAAACCTATCTCCATAGGTACCAGAAGGGATAAGAATAGGATAAGGGATAAGTCGAAACAGCAAGATGCATGCAGTCTAAACTCACCCATTATGGAGAATGTTGATAACTGTGCTGTAACAGACAACTGAGGCAAGGCACACAACAGCACCCTAACACTACCAGGTTACACCCCATACTGTGCTGTACAGCCTCCAAACTTGGAACAAGCTACGAAAGGAGGGTGACTAGCATGAATTGTCAAGGATAACCACACCCCATGTCAGTACCACAACAAAAGCAGCATGGACTAGCCATGCTCAAGTAACAGTGGCTAAAACTGCCCCCCAGTTCATAGCCTGCTACAGACTACTGTCCCAACACCAGGAACTGCATCCGGCCTATGCTGGAATACATGAATATATCAAGTCCTCCAACCCACATTATATTGGGTGACCGCAAATACCCAGACATAGACTGGGAGCATTATACTAGCTCCAACAGTGTCGGACAAAGGTTCATAGAATCCACAAACCAAAAGGCACAGGAACAATGTACCACCCCACAAGAGTGGTAAGCATACTGGATGTGATAATCAGCAACATGGGTACTGGATGTCAAGTTGAGAAGTGTATTCCTCACTGGTAAAACCAGACCATAGAGTAATCACACTGGATATACAAATCCTGACCACAGTCCCTGGCCAGGAAACCACAGTGGAAAACATGTGTTAAGCAATATCTGCACCCCTCCAAACTGATGTGGAATCCATGAAAGGTCCCGTGCAGGTGCAAAATATGGGCCACACCTCAGAACCTGTAATACAGCCATTCCATGAACACTGCCAGTAATGCTTGGATTATGCAGTCCTAAATTAAAACAAGACACAGTGCCTAAACCTGGCATGGTGGACACCAGCCATAACCAAAACATGCAAGAGAATGAGGAAGCTACTACATGATAGAGCAAACATGAACAATGAAGTAATCACTGATCAGTAGTATGGTATTAACATCTGTCCACACATGCAATCCACTAAGGCCAGCCACAACAAGTGGAATCTGTGAATCCTGAGGCAATGTCATACCTGCCCCAAGTACACAGACAACCCCCAACCCCACCCAAGAAATACAAAAATATGTGAGAGATGCAATCATCCATCCAAACTGGAGGCTGAGCTCCCTCAACGCAGTACTCCCAAAACAAGTCAGTAGGAGAAGGTAACCACACACACCACAAACACAGTCCCACATAGACCTATCACAACTGCAAACCAAACACATAAACACAGACAAACATTCCCGGAGGCACAAATTACAAACACAGCACACCAACAGAGGCCTCTAAAGCAGACACCCAATCAAACAGCCTCCAAACATAGCACATGCAACACATAGCACACAAAGCTGGTGTGCCAAACAGTCACAGGACAGACGTAGAAACAACATGCCTGATACAGTTGTAATAGGTGACTCCATAGTCAGACACACTGCTGTCCCGCACACCAGACTGAACAAGGGAAAGGGTACAGTAAGCTGCCCGTAGGCTGCCACAATATGCCACATAACAGAAGTATGTAGGTCACTCCAAAGCAAGTAGAAATATGATGCAGTCATAGTCCATGCTGGTGTGAATGACCGAGATGTACCGCCCTAGACTACATGAAAAGAGACATAGATGAGCTATCTGATTATGTAGTCCATGCCGGTATGACACTCACCGTCCATAGCATCCTACCCTTACCAAGAGTAATGCCACAGTACAAACACGGAATGATCAGTCATAGCAAGTGGCACACTTACTGGTGTTATTCCAAGGGGATCCAATGTCTGTCTGCTGGGGATGTCATGCTTGACAAGCCACGCAGCTGTCCATGGGATGGCCTGCACCTGTTACCCCTGGGTGTCTGAATATTGGATAAGGCCTTTGCCACCTCCATAGAGCCTTTTGTAGGCAAGGCTGAAAAGACTGACCCACCACCCTAGAAAACATAAGTGGGAAGAAACATAAGGGAAATGCTGACCAATGCCAGATGTGTACACCCCAATATGCATGCTCCTGAGGCCATCCCCAGAATGGAGAACATCGATGTCTGTGCAGTGACAGAAACCTGCTGCAAGCCCCCTGACAGCACACCAGCACTACCAGGGTATACCATGTATCATGTGTCATGGCCCCCAAACCTGGAACGAAACATAAAAGGAGGGTGAGTATCCATAGTCAGCACAGACACCCATACGTCCAGGTAACTGACAATGCACAAGGCATTGGAGTTCACACATGTGCAACTAACTGTAGGCAAGACTGCTGTGCAGTCTGTAGCATGCTACAGACCGCACTCTCACACACAATAACCCCACCCAGCCATCCTGAAGACAATGGACAGTATGAATGTCCCACCAAATAACAAACAAGGTACCACAAATCACCACATAGGTGATAAACCAGTATGTATGGAAAGAGTAACCAGGGACCTAGGGACACAAGTGGACAGTAACCTGTTATGTGACACCCACATTGCCAATGTGGCCAGGAAGACTGTCTACATTTGACACCGTATCAGGAAAGGAGTCACATCTACGGCAACAGAGGTCATTGTGCCCCTATACTATTCTCCAATCACACCCATAATCCAGTACAATGCCTCATATGGGATGTACCTTACCTGACACCTGCAGCAGTTAGAAAGATCTCAAAGGTACCTCACCAAGAGGATAAAGGGTCACAAATATATGTCATATGCTGCCTGGCTGTAGACACCCCAGCTGAATCCAGTCACATACTGCCTACACAGAGGCATTGCATGCCTGTTGTAGGAGGCCATGCCCAACACAGGAGTAATGGACATGCTCCCCCCAGAAAACACAAATCCATCGGAGCTGTGAGAGGGAGAGATGTCAACCTCAACAAATAATGAAATAGGATGTGCTGGTGGGACAGATACATAATCCAGAGTCTCCCCACACCCTGGACCAGAATCCCATTCCATGTAAGGCGGAGCCCCTTACTGACACTCTTCAACAGGAATCTTGCCAAGTGGATGGATGATTGTAGAGTTACACTGGGGGTCTTCACTGTGTCATGTCCAGACAGAGGCACAGCAAAGCAGAACATAAATGGCCATAATATGCACATAGCAAGGGGTGTCAAAGCCACACACACTCTGGCTAGGCTAACAAATGCCCAGGGTGGATAGCCTAGTATGACCCTATGAACCTATGAAGATACAAATTGTACAGGACACTAAGGATAATCCCAAGGCTTTCACAACTGATGGTAGGAACCATGTTGGGAATTCACAGATATGCCCTGAATCACACAAATACCAAACACACACACATATTGCCAACATACATCCTGACAGGTGCAGTGCAAACCCCGAATGCAGAATATCTATCCCAGCAGACTGCTGGCCCCCTGACATTGCAGATGCTGAGGTAACAGCCAACATCTACAAAGCAAAACACACAGCAGCAATGGTATGGGATGTTGTCCTGGGCTTAGTGCAACATGGACTCCAAGATGAATGGAATGCCAAAACACACTACTGCTCAATGTCAGCCTTACCACAGAATATGTACCCAAAGAGCAGTGTACAACAACAGTGGTACTTCTCAACAAAGGTGTTGCCTGAATGGATACTGAACACTACTACCCCAGAATCCTGAGAAGCTCGGTTTGCACAGCTATAGAAAGGATCAGCATGTACCACAGACATAAAGATATTGGGGACCTACTGACACCGGAACCAACCCAGTGTGGCCTTCCCAAGTGCAGATCCTGCCCCTAACCATGTTTGACTCAATTGGAACAGCCATTAAGGTCATTGATGAGGGCAATGTGCTCCACACAGTGTATCTGGACCTTGCAAAGGCTTCTATACAATACCCTACGTGTTCATTATAGATAGGCTCACCAGCTTAAATATAAACCCACATGTCAGTAGAGGGGTTGCAAACCAGACCAAGGACAGAACAGACATGGTCAGACATGCTGCAGCCATGTCAGACTACAAACCCGATATAACTGGAATCCCACAAGGCTTTGTCCTGGGATCTCCCTCGTCTGGTATATATGTCCCATAGGTACAGGCAAACATGGAAGGACTGTGTCCGAACATGTTTGCAGAGGACTACAAACTGCTCACCACATATGATCCACCAGCTGACACAAGCATCCCACAAAATGGCCACATAGAAACAGACAACTGGTGCCATAGCCATGTCAGCAAGCTAAGTGCAGAAACGTGCATAGTCAACCCTCGTGGATATACAGTAAGTGCCCACCAATTACCACACAGGTGTTAACCCATTATGTACTTAACATGTAATGAGAGACCTGGGGACACAAGGTGATAGATATTCTGCAGTGGACAAACATGTGCTGTAGTGTTTACAGAAACATACCATATACCCACCTAATCACGAAGGCTGTCAGATCTAGATAAGGGGAGGTCATTGTGGCTCTGCAGTCATCCTTCATCAGCGGTACAATTGACTACAATAGCCCCTGTGGGATGTACCTCAGCAGACACCTCCATCAACTGTAAAGTCCCCAACAGTACCTCATCAGGAGTATCAAAGAGCTTGCACAGATGCCATGTGTTGCCTGTGTTGCTGGCATCAATAAACATGCTGCACCTTGTACAATCTGAATGTCAGTGAGCTATGCACATGAGAGACCTGAACCCCAGCACTGACGTACATAGGACAAGCTGTACTGTGTGCTCCATAACACAGAAGCCACCCCCAGCACAGGCTACCCATAGAGTCACTTATCAATCTTCCTCAATAGGAATCCTGATGAGTGGATGGGAGATGGTAGATTTATCCTGGGTACCACTGTCATGCCACAGGTAGACACAGGCACAGTATACTAACCATGACATATGTCATGGCAAACCCCACTTACAATGTGTGTTGAAGGACAAACATACTCTCCAACTAGCATTACACATGGACTAGGGCACATCGCTAGTGTTTGCAAATGTACACCTATGTTGTGGAATACACTACCAATGTTGGACAAGCCTGGTTTAAGTAGTTCATATCTGAACAGAATGCAACATGGTCAGATGTACACCACTGGCCCGTAACCAGGCTGTTGTGCCCACTATCGAAATGTAAAGCAGTGATAGCAGTAAAGCCCAGGATACTGCCCACCACAGTCAAAGTACTACCAGTACACTATACAGTACTACAGTGTTAGGTCAGTGTGAAAGGATGTTAACAACTGTATGCAAAGTATCCCATGCAAACACTGCAGGCACAGTATAACCCTGTTGCGTTCACACACAAAGCAGTTGTACCGTAACTACACAACATGACACACAACACACAACCATAAACGGGTGATAGTTGTTGAAGTTCACACTCATCCACAAATGTGGTGGGCTGCAGAGTCCAACATATGGAATGTTCACACTGGGCATGCTCACACACTTTGACAACATGCCATGGGAAGGCTGAACTGGGCATGCTCACACACTTAGGCCAAATCTCGGTTTAGCAGTTGGACACACATAGCTGGTATTGTTATGTGTTATTCCAGGAACCAACAACATTATAGCAGTCTGCCCAGTGCACACAGCTAAATGACCACAGAGACATACGTGATATAGTGGACCCTCCCATATGCAAACATCTTCCACAGATGCACAAGTTGTTCATACAAAAGGGAATGCTATGGCAATAAAGATGTGCAAACAGTCTATCAGCAACAAATAATGTGCATTTGACAATGAAACATATGGGTGTAGAGGTCAACACTAGGCTGTTTGCCGTAGGGAATGACAGCTTAGCCAGAGTGTGCTTGGTGTCTGCCTCCCCACAGGATGCACATTCCCTTTCTAAACACCGATGATGTCAGCACCCTATAAGTACAGCAGGGGAAAAGAAACCTCCCAGTAATGCGAATAGCATGCTCTGCTAATGCGTCTGTCTTAAGTGTCATAACATAGTTAGGTAGGGGTTTGAATCCTGTGAATGACAAGTGTGTGCGTCTGTCTGGGGGGCGTGTGTGTGTGTGAGGGAAATGTCCCTTTTGGCAAATAGGACAACACCCTACAGGATGCACATTCCCTTTCTAAACACCGATGATGTCAGCACCCTATAAGTACAGCAGGAGAAAAGAACCCTCCCAGTAATGCGAATAGCGCGCTCTGCTAATGCATCTGTCTTAAATGTCATAACATAGTTAGGTAGGGGTTTGTATCCTATAAATGGCAAGTGTGTGTGCCTCTCTGAGAGGGGTCTGTGTGTGTGAGGGAAATGTCCCTTTTGGCAAATAGGACAACACCCTACAGGATGCACATTCCCTTTCTAAACACTGATGATGTCAGCACCCTATAAGTACAGCAGGGGAAAACAAACCTCCCAGTAATGCGAATAACATGCTCTGCTAATGCGTCCGTCTTAAGTGTCACAACATAGTTAGGTAGGGGTTTGAATCCTGTGAATGGCAAGTGTGTGTGTCTGCCTGGGGGGGGGCTGTGTGTGTGAGGGAAATGTCCCTTTTGGCAAATAGGACAATGCCCTACAGGATGCACATTCCCTTTCTAAACACTGATGATGTCAGCACCCTATAAGTACAGCAGGGGAAAAGAAACCTCCCAGTACTGTGAATAACACACTCTGCGAATGCGTCCGTCTTAAGTGTCATAACATAGTTAGGTAGGGGTTTGAATCCTGTGAATGACAAGTGTGTGTGTCTGTCTTGGGGGGTTGTGTGTGTGATGGAAATGTCCCTTTTGGCAACTAGGACAACACCCTACAGGATGCACATTCCCTTTCTAAACACCGATGATGTCAGCACCCTATAAGTACAGCAGGAGAAAAAAACTCTTTCAGTAATGTGAATAGCACGCTCCGCTAATGCGTCCTTCTTAAGTGTCATAACATAGTTAGGTAGGGGTTTGAATCCTGTGAATAGCAAGTGTGTGTGTTTGTCTGAGGGGGATCTGTGTGTGTGAGGGAAATGTCCCTTTTGGCAAATAGGACAACACCCTACAGGATGCACATTCCCTTTCTAAACACCGGTGATGTCAGCACCCTATAAGTACAGCAGGAGAAAAGAACACTCCCAGTAATGCGAGTAGCGCACTCTGCTAATGCGTCCGTCTTAACTGTCATAACATAGTTAGGTAGGGGTTTGAATCCTGTGAATGACAAGTGTGTGGGTTTGTTTGAGGGGGGTCTGTGTGTGTGAGGAAAATGTCCCTTTTGGCAAATAGGACAACACCCTACAGGATGCACATTCCCTTGCTAAACACCGATGATGTCAGCACCCTATAAGTACAGCAGGGGAAAAGAAACCTCCCAGTAATGCGAATAACACACTCTACTAATGCGTCCGTCTTAAGGGTCACAACATAGTTAGGTAGGGGTTTGAATCCTGTAAATGGCAAGTGTGTGCGTCGGTCTGGGGGGGTTGTGTGTGTGAGGGAAATGTCCCTTTTGACAAATAGGACAACACCCTACAGGATGCACATTCCCTTTCTAAACACCGATGATGTCAGCACCCTATAAGTACAGCATGAGACGGGAAGCCTCCCAGTAATGCGAATAGCGCGCTCTGCTAATGCGTTTCCCCTGTGTATCGTAATGTAATTAGTTAGGAATGTGAAACCTGTAAAGACGTGTGTGTGCATTTCCGTATGACAAACATGTTAGTTCTGGCAATCAGGCGATCACACTACCTGATGCACATTACCCTTTAAAAGTACTGATGTTGTCAGCACCCTCTAAGTATAGCCAGAGACGAGGAACTATCTAGTAAACCGATCCGTGAGCTCTGCTAATGCGTCCCTCTCACGTGTCATGACATAGGTAGGTAGGGGAATGAATCCTGCATATGGCAAGTGTGCATGTGTGTGGGGGTAGTAGGGTGTGTGTAAATGCAAGTGTGAGGGAACAGATCCTTTTGGCAAATACTACTATACACCAGATGCTGCATACCCCACCAGTAAACACAGGGGATGTCACCACACTATCAGCACAGCCAGACAGGGCTAGTTGGCTAGTAATGCCAATAGTGTGCCCTGCTACTGTGTCTATTACCATCGTCAGAGTACAGATAGGCATGTTTTGGTAACCCACAACTATCACGTGTGGTTGTGTCACACAGTATGACCTTGTGCGGGTGTTTGTACATAACAATGCATGCCATTGCCTAAACCAGCAATGGCATTGCACACATGATGTATGTGTGTGACACATACACAGGAATACCTGTGACCTGCAGTAGTTACCATGTCTGACACATGCTTTGTGTGGATAAATGGTATTAGCGATGTATACCAATATGACTGTGTGTCTTACTGTGCAGGGTCCGCACGTGGTATGTCCCTATACAGTGTGGGTGTCTATGGTGAAAGACCTACAGCAGGGGATACACATCTGGTCTGGGCCATATAGTGTACATGTCGTCAATGTACAGGTGCTGTATGTTCCCACCTGTTGTGGTAGTGGTAACATGCCATTCCACTGCATTTCGGTGACCACATGCTGTGAACTCTTCAACTAGAGTGTTGTAGCTACAGTAATGCTCAAACACAATGTTCGGCTGGATGCAGTATGGCCTTATAAACACAGTTCATGGGACTGTCATATTGCTGGTGTTATTGTGGAGGATAGGTGGTCTTCCTGTGTATGTGAGGGTTGTGTGTGCCATGATATGACCCAGATGGCAGTCCGGCACACTGTCAGCTGCACTTGAGTAGGCCCTGATGGTTTGTGCTGTGCCAACAACCTGGAGGTGTGTCTATCTGTGTTAACTCAGGATACCACACCCCTATCCATGTGTGTTACATGTGTAGGGGACGACAGGCATGGTAAGGGGCATAACCTGTCAGTGATGGGTAACACCTGTGAGCCATGAATCATGCATCTGGTACTGCACAGACACTGCAGTTCACCGTGCTGAGGGCAGTATCCGGTGCATGCATCCTCAGGTGTACACTTCTGTAGTTGTGTAGCAGCACTGTTAGTGTCCTAACCTGTGTGATACCCACGGAGGTCGCTATGTAAACCATGTCCTGCAGCATATGGCAGTATGTGTGTACCAAGGAGCCTTGCCAGTATACATCGGGCCATGAGTGTCACGTGCAAGATGACCCGTGAACATCAATGTGGCCTCCCTAGCATGTAAGCACACATTGACAGCCAGTGGATACCCTATGAATGACAGTGGAGACTGAGCATAATGTAGACATACAACAGCCGTCCCACATATAGTGGTAGAATACCTGGGGAGGGTATGTTGGCAACCAACACCAGGCTCATACTGGCCTGTGCCACATGCTGAGAGATCCATTCTATGTTCCCTATCATGTAGTCCAGGGAGGTATGTCCCAGGCAGCCACACTGGCATGGTCAATGAGTGAGTCATATCTGTTCATGTGTCTGTCTGACCTGTATGCTTGTGTGCTGTGGTGGACCATAGTGCCCCTGAGTCATATCACTGTGCCCTCCACCAGATACAGCCTGTTGAATGGGACCCCAGTGCAGCACACATGACAGGTACCTGACACGTCTGTAGCAGGTGTGTTGTGTAGCCCTACAGGCTGTGGGTGTGTGGCACAGGGGATGTGCGTGCCATGTGTGGCATGTGCTGTGTTCCAACGGAACATATGCCTGTGTGCCAGCTGCGGAGGTGTGTGATGCACAGGCAAGCTGCTAGTCTGAGTCCCCACGTATGCCCCAGTGTGTTCGGCATGCTGTCAGTGTGTGGCAATGTCTGACTGGTATTGTCGTCACTGTAATATCATGTATTGCTTTATTTATTTATCCTACATATGTTGACTGGGATAGTCCAACTGGATGCATGTCCATTCCCAGGGTAGGCCCGTGGAGACAAGCTACGAGGGTAGCAGATACAGCATTACAGAATACTAGCATGACATAGTACAAACAGAGTATTTACAGAGATTACATAAGTAAGCAGGTCCAACATGTTCCACAGGTTAATGTTAGACCTGAGCACAAGCCAGGATTAAATTGTATCTACACAGTACAGTGGTTCACATAGGTTACACATCCGAGTTAGCCAGGCCTGATACACTGACATAGCCAGTTAGATGACAAATGTTGTTTGAGTCTACTGTTAAATGACCTAAGGTGGACATTAGGGTAATACCAGCTGGAAGTGGGTTCCAGGATCTACTTACAGGATCTGCAAAGAGAGAATCACCAGCTGTGGTAATACACTCGCTAGTTCGAAGTAGTACAATGTTAGAGGATCGAAGCGGTCTAGGATTATTATAGGGGGTGATTGTAATTTAAGTGCAGGAGTATTGTCTAGATTATGGAGGGTTTTATAGGCCATAATCAGTTGTTTATACCGTATTAGGCTGGGTATTGCAAGCCAACCAAGCTGATTTAGATTGATGCAATGATGTGTCCTAACAGGCGGGCCAGTGGCAAACCTGGCAATGTGGTCATAGCAAATCCAGTGCTTGTTAAGGACAGTCTTGTTCATATGTGAGAGTAGAGGGGATGCATACAGAAGGGCTGGAACAAGGTGTGAGCGAGCTATGGCACCTTTAGCTGGAGGGGCTAGGAAGGCTTTCATTCTGTAAAGTGACCCTAGCTTTCTATTGATGGCTTGGCTAATCTGGTTAACATGTATGTTACATATGAGGTTATTGTCTATGATGACACCTAATAGTTTTAGAGATAGGTCAGGGTAGATTATTGTGCCATCAGTTGATGTTATGGTAACGGTGAACGTGGTAGACCTACGTGTTTGTGGAATAACAGCAGTTCAGTTTAATTGGGATTTAGGATCAGACGATGTTCAGAAAGCCAGTTTGCTATTGTATTACAGGTGGTCTGGGTAGCCGAACATAACTCTGCTGGAGATGTGGCTGGGCAGATCAGAGTAGAGTATACAGCATATTGGATACAGCTGGCTTTTGGGATGACAGTACAACGGTCATTAATGACGATGGAGGACAGCAAGGGCCGTAGGATAGAGCCTTGTGGTACTCTGAGGGTGTTAGGTAGATGGTTAGAGGGTTTGTTCTGCCAGAGGCCGGCCTGCTGTTGACCATGCAGGTAGGATTGACACCATTGGAAGGCTCCAGTATCTAGACAGTCTGTGCAGGGTGTGGAGTCCACGCTGGTGATCAACCATATCGTATGCCTTTGAGTTATCCAAAAGAGGGCTGTGGATATATCATTGATGTTGCAAGTATGGCTTATGGTGTTAGTGAAGGCTAGGAGGCCTGACGGAGTGCTGTGATGAGGACGTAGGCCATGCTGAGTGTCTGCCATAATGCGAGTTTGGATTAGGTGGTGCCTGACTTGTCTATGACGAAAGTCACCATAATCTCTGCAAGTGGAGAGTGTATAGCTACTGGCCTATCAGTGGAGACGTCAGTAGAGCTGCCTCCTGTGTGAAGTGGGATTACATATGACATTTTCCGGATGGTGGGAAAGTTAGATTCTAACATAGTACGCGTTTGATTACCTTTGAGACGGGTAAGCAATAGCATCATCTGGTTTTGATAGGTACACGGCAGGGTGTTGACCGGCACACAGTGTAGTGGGTTACACTGTTACAACCAAGGTACGGAGAAGTGAAGTGGGGACTGGTTGGCAGCTGGACGCAAGTAGTTTTCTAGGGGTGCTGCTTTCAGGACCAGGGGAGCTGGGAGGTAGATGGCAAGCTAGGGCCTGCACTGTCTCAGTAAAAGACTGGTCAAAGCTATCAGGAACATCTTCAGGGGTATTATCATTAGTAGCAGCAGGGATTGGGTTTGACATTTGTCCTGTACGTAGTATATATGACATGCCACCTGACAGGGTATGGCATCACTGGGTTCGGAGAGACCAGTCCACAGATTGGCTGTGTGGTGGCATCCCACACATGTGTTGTATATACCTGGCCAAGGGTGATGGCTGACTGCGTACATGTGGCAGCTGTGACAATGACACATGACCCACATAAACCACGACTGGACCATAGAGGCGATTCACAGGTTACCTTTGGACATGCCGCCCTAGTAATGTGATTGCCATGGTGAGTACCAACACATAGGGCCAATGGGGAACAACATACTGAAGGTGTGTATGTGTGGGTGGACTGCCTCTGTCTCATAGCACTGACATATATGACTGCACACGTGGGTACATGCCGGGTAAGACGTGTGCAATGTGTCACAGGCAACTTACATGCGTACAGGACAGACAGTGATGTTCTGTCATGTGTAAGGTTGACATACATATGGTACGCTATGCAGATGTCGCTAGCAGTCTACTGAAGCACTGTAACCCTGCATTACAGGTGTAAGCAGTGTTCCAGGGGACACCAGGCGAACATGCATGCAAACAAGGCTACAGTACACAGGGCTGGAAGTACTGCATCATACAACAAAGAAGGGGTAACAATAACAGTAAGTAACAATGCATATATGTAGGCACTATCAACATGTACCCAGGAATACGCAGCACAGATGGCCATGGTGGAACCGATATTATGTCATACTTATTTGTGGTCTGGACAACATTGGTACTGCACACATATCTAGATGCGTGAACATACACATGGCATAGTTGTTGTGGGCATCTTGACACCATTACTGTACATGTCCACCATTGCATATCACTACTTGCGTTAGCTTTCCCCCTGTGCTACCCATGTATGCGGCTATCTGTCGACAACCTTACCACCGGCATGCAATTATGTGCAGCTGTTATGCTTTGGTATGTACTATGGGTGCAGATAACAATTCAGGACATTCATACAGTTACTACAGCAGGCATGCTGGGGTACACACACAGTCATAGCAGCACACTGTACTGTTACCAACATGATACTACTAATACACATTTATGTAGTCACCCTGTGCATCAGCAACATGTTTACCTGTTCCCGCAATGATGTTGGAGATTGCAGGAGGTGGCACAGTGTCATCATATGCACAGGGTGTGGATTAGGTATGCCTGAGTCAGCCACTGATACCACCAATTGACATGTGTGTGTATGTGTGTTGGTGAGGGGCAGCAGTACAGGGTGGGGCAGTGTTGCTGCAGTGTGTGCGTGTATGTGGTTGCCCTAAGTGTTAACATTCCGCATGTGTGTATGCACGCACACAGTTCCACCTCATGGCTGCCATATACAGGGGTTTGTGGACAGCCACAGACTGCACCTGGCAGGCCATACAGATCAGTGTCTGTGTGCACGGACACGGTACCTGTGCCTGGCAGGGGTGCTACGGACCGTATCCAGTACAACGCCTGACTGGGTACTGTCATCAGAAGCGGGAGTGTGTTGACTGGACACATGTCCCTGTTGGGACTGTCCAGAGCCACGTGCACGTGGTCTCCTGGGGCGTTCCGATGACAGCACAGACCCAGCATTGCTGGGGCTGCTGCTGGCACTATGGGGGTGTGCGCAAGCCTGTTGCCGTCCGCGCTGACTGCCAGCTGCTGCCGGCATACGGCCACGTCGACGCCGCAGACGCCCACCACTGCCCTGGCTCATGGACATCTGGTTGTGGAACTGCTGTAATATGTCCCCACAACATCTGTCTATGACATCGGTGAAGTTACGGATAGCATCCGCAATGTCACGCATACTGTCTGTCATGGCTGTGCGGCATGCTCTGAGCTCCCTCAGACCCTGTCTGGTGTACCTTTCCATACGTGACTGAGCCTGCATGACAGTCCGAAACATCGCTGAGGTTGACAGACCTCTTTGGGCACGTCGGCCGGAGGCAGTACGCCCACGGATGCTCCCACAAGAACCCATGGGCAACTGTCTGTGTGGTACCATCGGAGGACCCTGCCCATGGCTGCTGTGTGGGGACGCATGTGCCACAGGTACCACATTACCCTGGTCTATGCCCGCTGTATCCTGTCCATCACCTAGGGACAATGGTGACATAGGATGTATAGGCAGGATGACTGTGCGCAATGATGGGGTTGACAGCTGTGTACTGTCAATTGGCTGACCAATGGCAGACCCTGACACACCTTCCTGTACCATTACACATATATCATCATTACCAGTAGCCGTGGCACAGGATTCAGGTTCCCTGCTGCAGGTCACCAGAGCAGCCCCAGAACCTGTGGGATGAAGACAGGAAACACAGTTTACATTCTCCAGACATTGTTACCAGTGATGCAGTTGTACACACATGCACACATGGACACATGCACATGGGCACACATGCACACATGCACACATGCACACATGCACACGTGGACACATGCACATGTGGACACATGCACACATGCACACATGTTCACATGCACACATGCACACATGGTCACGTGTACACATGCACACAGGCACACATGCACACATGCACACGTGGACACAGGCACACATGCACACATGCACACGTGGACACAGGCACACATGCACACTTGGACACAGGCACACCTGCACACATGCACACATGGGCACTGACACACCTGCACACATGCACACATGCACACCCTGCAGTATACACACAGAGCACTACTGAGTTACACTACTGTTACTAGCATTATCAGGAGTATTATAGGTTATGTTAAACACACTCACCAGCATGGATGGCCTGTCTCTCTGTAACCCTGGAGGGACCTGCAGAAATGATGAGATTAATGTCAGTGGGCACATCTGTCCCATTGATATTGCATATGATACAATGTACAGAACAGTCAGGTGTACATATGGCATATTACCTGCACGCTCCATGTCGTGCTGCTGTGTGGAACCAGCCTCCATCATAATGCAGGTGTACTGCTGTTGGTGTTCTGGGGCTGGAGCCACAACACTTAGGGGTAGCCCTCCAGTCTGGTGAGGGGGATGTGGCCACCCCACCTCCTGTGGCGACCTGTTGCCTGTGGATATCTGCTGCACGCTGCCGGACACTTCGGATTAAATCACTGCAGTGATGTCGTACCTGCTCATATGTCCTGTTATGCATGCCAATTTCATTTACCCTACGGACCAGGTCTTGCCACAGTGCGGCCCTCTCCTGCTGGTTCTGACTGGTGCGGGAAAACAGGATGTCATACTCCCGCACCAGGCTCTGGTGGATCTCCTCATCCTCCACCACGTAGTAGGCGGGGTTACGCTGTCGCGCCATCTCCCTGGAAGAGAACACAGACAGGATATCAGCAGACCATGTCAGCAATGTATGGCACACATACTATACATGATACGCATGTGTAGTGATATACTACTACTCCCATATGTTGCATGTGTGTGTGTCGTGGTGGATACACAGGTACATGGACAGATATCAGTGCTCGGCCAATACCTGTGCAACAATACCTGCCACATTCCACACTACGTAGTAGCATGCCCCATCGGTCAGCACACACGTACAGGTGCTATGCACAACCTCACTCTGGGGGTCCATCCCAAGGTACTGTATGTGGGACACCGTCCACTACTCTGATGTGGACAGACGTTACTCGGCATGGATATACATATCCCACCACCACCACCAGAACAGTAGACTACATTGATATGTATGTGGTTAGACAGTTATTCACTTGCTGGGACTGGGATGGTATCCATGCAGCACACTGGGCCAGTGGAGGCCACGAGCCGCACTGCTGACCCCTTTGCAAATGCTTACCACGGACATGCTGCGGATTGCATGACACTTGCACACACATGTCTAACCCAGACCCTATGCACAACGGTTAGGCATCCTGTCCAGTGGGCCCGGACAGAGGCAGATTGTATAACAATAGCAGGAGGCTACTGCAGGATGGAGCACTTTCACATTAAGGGTAGGCATCTGTGGTCAGCACTGGTACTATGCTACAGTCCGTCATAACGACAGCCGCAGCCTACTCTGGGAGGGAAATGGACACAAACACTATTGATGACCACAAGGCCTTCTTCAGTTATGTTACACATATGGAGCACATGCCTCGGATATGCTCTGTGTTAGCCCACACCTACTTAACATTCACCAAACACACGCATATTGCCAACATTCCTGCAGACATGTTCAGTGCACATATCCCCCCTCCCTCTCCCTCATCTTTGGGATACTTATCCCAGCTGGATGTAACCTCCCTATCATTGCACATGTCCAGGTGAGGGCCGCCCTCAGCAGAGGAGAACACACAGCATCACTGTGACCTTGTGGTCCCCCTGGATGTGTGCTACCAGTTCTCTGAGGGGACATACCACCGCATGTAACACTGATAGTTTATCTTGGCCGTGCTACAGGATATGTACCTGGACAGTGGCATACAGCAACAGTGGTCCCACAACACTACGGGGGCACCTTGGCTGACCCTGGGAATTACCACATCATATGCGTAATGGGCCTGGTCTGCTACGCTATGGGATTGTGCAGTATGGGATGCATGTGCAGTGACATCAGGTACCTGCAGACACTTGTTCCCAACCAGTGTGCCTTTGGGATGGGCTGATCCTGACCTTTGGGCCTGGCTGACATTTCAAAGCAGTCACTACAGCCATTGCTAGGCCAACGCACAGACACATGCTACCAGGATCCTGGCCTATGCCTGCTTGGCATGTGATGTATGGTCGTCCCCTTTTGTTGGAACTACGTACACACAACATATCACATGGACATACCTATGGATACAGACCTATAACACATTTGGAGGGTTCACAGTATGCACACTATTAACCTGCTACTTTGCATTACCTCTGTTTGTCGCAGTTGGTTGTGTTACCACAGCTTCTGCTTGCTGCTGCTACTGTCAGTGCTGACAGCTTCAGGGTACAGAGAGTCACAGTTTTTTTTTATTTATTTTCTTGCTCTCTCTCTCTCTCTCTCTCTCTCTCTCTCTTCCACTTCTCGCCCTCCCTCTGTCTGCTTGCAGACAATGCAATGAATGTATTGCATGTGGGGAGTGTTAGCACTGGATGCTTTTGTAGGTATCTGCATAGGTCCATGTGATGCCCTCTGCACCAATTGCAGGCCAGCATTTGCTAATTGCATACAGCCAGTTGTGTACTGATTGCAGTTCTCACTGTGATTTCAGGTCAGTGCTATAAAAGGGTATGTGTGATAGGCGTTGCCCTTTCAGATTGTGTGGGGGGACCATGCTGGTATGCTGTGGACAGTGTTCTGTGACTGTGAAGGTTAGTATCTCTCTCATGCTTCAGGCTGTGTTGTATATTCACAATTCTCCATTCCTCTTTCATGTTCCCTGTAGCAAGTGTGTATGCACATTGACTCCTACAACTATATATAGATATATTTATATATATATATATATATATATATATATATATATATATATATATATATATAGATATATATATATGTACATATGCATACATATATCTATGTACTTTAACTGACCTTATTATCTGCAGGCTGCCAACTAGCATGGCTGTTTCTTTTCACACACTACTATTATGGATATCCAGTGGTTTTGACATTTATTTTAAATGACATGCTTTGTGTACTACACATCCTATATTCCCTTTACATTCATCCCTACTTTTACAGGTTATATTTATTTTAGCACAATGCTTTTGTATAAGAGTCATGGCTTAGTGGTAGGTTGTACAGGCTAGTGTTTCCAAGGTCCTGGGTTCGGGACTGACAGTGGGAGTTTATTTTTCTTTTGAACTGAGTACAGGACCTGTCAATCACAGTGACTAAGGCACTTTTAAGCAGTTGTAACCAGGCTAGCGCTGGTTTGCGCGGAGCTCACGCATGCGCACTGGCGGTTATCTCCGCGTACACCCGGTTACAACCGCTTAACAGTGCTTACTCTGGCGCACACCCACGCTATTTTCTTTGAAAGAAAAGAAAATGGGGAGACAGGAAAGTGGTGAAAAAGGGGTCACAAAGAGGGTAAGACAGTAGGGAAACAAGCTTGGGATGTGCAGGAGGGATGTAGGTAAGGCCCATAGCTGCCCATTTCTTCAGCAGCAACAGCTGTGCATATGTATGTAATTTGGTGTGACATTTAAAACCTTCCACCCCTGGAGAGGTGTCAGGACAACAATAATACTTGTTGTACAGCCAATTGTAATTGGTAGGTTCCATGTCCAGTGGACATGTGTGCGGAATGGGCAGCTATGTATGGGGCGTAATTTTTTTGTGGGTACAGAGTGCCCTTTTTTTTTTTTTTTTTTTTCAGGTAAGAGTGGTATGTCAGGTGAAGGAAGTCGGTTCAGCTGGGGAGGTAGGCTGGGTAGGTAAACAGACAAGACAAACAAGACGCATACAGGGGCGGTGTATGACACGTGTGGGGGGGTTACACAATTGACGGGGACGGAGGTTTGGATATCCAGAGCCCATGAGCCCACAGATGGCAACAGTGGAACTGATATCCCATCCATAGGCAGTTGCCACTGTTCCTTCACTGCCCAAGATAGGGCTGTGCTGGGGGCTGTGTAGGCGGGGCAACGGGCAAGCCCGTTAGTTGCGCCACCTGTGCCTTGAGCTGGCGTAGGGGCTCAAGGACAGAGTCCCGAATCTCCCTACGCACCACAGTCCGGACGTTACGGAGGGTGAGTGGTGGATCTCCTCTGGCCGCACTTGCAGAGGGGGGGCGAGCCCCATCCCCTGCAGCGCTTCCACCCGCAGGTGGCACAGGGCCACCGGAGGAGGGTCCGGACTCGGCACTAGTGCCAGGTGCACTCGCCAGCTGAGGTGGGAGAGGTGGGTCCGCTGGAACCCGCCTTCCTTGTCGTTCTATGTTTTGCATTATGTCATGACAGTTTGGGTTAGTGACATATAATACCATTCACAGTTAGTTGTAACAGCATGCATTAGTATTCCCATTAACCAAACACCCAGATATTCACACCATTGAACAGTGTGCATAACACATGCATAATTTGAACAGAGATACACAGTCCAACAACATGCAGGGTTAATTGATGGCAACAGGCCTTCAGGTGTGGATGTATGAACAGGGCAGATGCATCAACAGACATGCAAATATATATGACCCAACAGGACAAATGTCCAGGGGTGTTAATTGTGATTGCACATACCATTTTCACGTGGAATGGGTTATAGGTGGTTATAGGGTCGGGTAAATAAGGTAATATTAACACCTTCAAATGCTAATACATATGCTGTACATTTCTAATAGCTACAGTTATATACACACTACTGTTCTAACTGCAGTGTCCTATATGTTAACTATTTCACCTTGCTGATAGGACTGTTACTGCAACATCAATATACATTTTAGTGTTCTTCATACACATTCATATCAAGCTTTGTTCAGATACATCATCCTGCTACTTTTGCTTTATATACCTGTAGACAAGTGTGGATGTTTGGTATATCAGACAATCATCCTATCTGCGTATTTCAGACTGGGAGCAACATATCCAGATTTTGGGATACACATTCCACATGCAGCAACACTTTGAACAGATTTTGCTGTTTGGTTCTGAGTCTCACATGCATTTAATTCTGTCTTGACTGCAGTATACTTTATTCAGGGGTTATTACTACTGTATTGCTGGATTCCTGACACTTTCTCACACTCTCTCACTTGCTTTAATGTTACTATTCAGGATGGTACTTCTAGGCTTTATTGACATGTTTTAACAGTAGTTATTACAATCCTTTCCAGCAGTCTCACTTCTGTCATGTTTCAGTATTTCCACAGGGATATATTTCACACATGTGATTTCATCATCTTCTGCAGCTATACTTTACATCCTGCTGCAGGTTGTGTACTATTTTCTTACAGGCAGGGCATTTTATTTCAGAATATATGTTGGACAGTTTCATGTTTAGTTTACACTTACAGGCTGGGAACTCTTGTACTCAAGCAATACTTGCATACACTTTCACACTGTTACTTGCAGATTTTATTCCTTACTGGCTACACTGCACTCTTTTGCTGACTGTCATACTTTTATATTTCTTTACAGTTACTGGTAGTGGATTACTGACCTGCCTGGTGGCGCAACCGCACCAGCCTATCGCCATAGGCTCTGCGGTTCGCAGAATGGACACCTGCAGCTGTAATATAAATGAAGTAATATTGGAATACACATCTCCATAATTTCAGCTAGTTTAACTTTTTACATACATAATTAAATGTTACTTACTCAGTGGTGGGGCGTTGGGTGATTGCCGGGCCTCCTGGATCCAAAGGTTCAGTTGGTCCTGCTTGCGTCTCTTCAGGTCCACATGGTGGTGACGGACCTGCTCACCTGTCCTTGGAATCCCTGTGGCACTGGTGAGTTCACGAGCCAACTGGTCCCACGCCTCAGCCCTGTATGCTCCCCAGAGGACCTGGCCCTGAATGAGTTGGGCCTCATGATTGTGGACTAGGAGCCAGGCCATGTACCTGGACTTCTCAACACCCCACCTCTGCGCTCGAAAGCGACTACCCTCTCCTACACCTGACATTCTGCCTGCAGGTCTGTTCTACAATCGTTTATGCTGTGTATTCTCGCCTATGGGGCTTATATAGTCCGTTTTTCCAGCACATATCTGTGATTGGCCATTTTGGAATTGTATCAACTTCAGTAAACCTGCATTGTCATGCTGTAGTTTGTATTCATTCCTATATATTAGCTATTATTGCATTTCTAGGTACTGCTGTCATGGCTTAGTGGTTCTGAACCTTAACTATGGTGTATAGTATCCTGGGTTCGAACCTGGCCACTGCTTTTTATTTTTCATGACTGTCTAGACATGCTGAGGGGTGTGTCTGTGTAAAGGCAGTTTTGATGCGGCTTGCTCAGCGTTGCCCGTCGGTTAGCTTGTTTGCGCGGTGCGCAGCTCCGCGCAAACGGGGTACGCTAGTTTAAGCCTCATTTGGCTATCGGCACGCATATTCCGCTCAGCTCAGTTAGGGGCACATATATTTAGCGTGTTAAACCACTGCTCAGCTACGGGCACTCATTTTGCACCAGTTAAACCACTGCTCATCTACGGGCACATGCACTCACCCTGTTAAACTGTAGCTCAGCTATGGGCACATCTGGCATTTTTTATTCTTTTGTTACCTCACATTTCTTCAATATAAATGGGCTATTTCATTACATTTTACATATATTGGGGTTTTATGTGTACATATTTGTCAGGGACTCGTTTCCTGCTTATTTTGAAAAAAAAAAAAAAAACATTGGTGTTGTGGGGGCTCGAACCATGAATGCCTGCTCTTCAGCCAACATCTCTACCGCTACCCTATTGCTTCCTCGCTTATTTTGCATATTTAGTTCTTATATGCTTTCCCACTGACTGCTAACTGTAGCTGCGCTACGGGCATGCCAGCATAAGCGCACTCACGGTTAAACATTTTTACAATTTAGAAAAATATGACATGTTCATTTATATTTCTTTTATGTTTAATAGTCTGTAGGGGCATGTGTCATGTTGTGTTTATTCACATTTCCGTGGACTCTGTTGTGGGTGTCTACTTTGGGCACTTTTACACTTCTGGGGGCGTGTCCGCTTGCAGGGCTCAGCCTACGGACACGCCCCCACATGTCTTACACGGACCGTGTTAGACTTAGGCATGATTCCGCATGCTCTCATGAATATGCAGAGCATGCTGACATCACTCCGTTTAACTGCAGCCTCCGTGTATGAGTTATAACTCTTACACGGAGGCTTCGTGAATCCTGCCCACAGAGTTAAGTTGAAGTACAATTTCAAATAGAAATGTTCAGAATGAAATGAATTCTAGTTTACATGTAATTCAAAGTACAGAGTTAATTAGCAGTATTGTAAATACAGACGTAAACACAAAGTAGGTAACATGCAACATACAACATACAGCATACAAAGCTATGTCAAACCCAGAGCTGTTGGACATTCTCCAGTTAATGAAATTCCAATACCTCCGAGCTACATGCTGTAGGGACCTAAACCTTGTCACCACAACAAACAGAACATGCTGGAGGGATAGATTCCTGTCCCAGAGACTTCTCATACTCTGGAACAGACTACCTATCTATGTCAAACAGAGCTCCTTATTAGCACTCTTCAAGAAAAATCTTGATGATTGGATGGGAAATAGGAATTTCACCCTGGGGATCACTTCAGTGGCTCTGCTCAACAGGGGGACAGGAAAATAATTTTCTTGGGTGGTGAAAGCCAGGATACCTTTTTGGCTAGGCTTATATAGGCCCTAGGGCCAATAGCCTAGTACCTACCTATGAACCTATGCAGATTTCCCGATCAAACATAAAGCAAACTTTTGCAATGTTTCAATTTCACATTATTATAAATACAGATGTTCAGAACATCATGAATTCTAATTATTTATTTTCAGAACTCACTGCAAACATTGCACTGAGGGGAGATAAAAGGGATGAGACTGCAAATTTCAATCAGTCTGATAAAGTAAACACCACCATAAATGCTATACAGATTTAAGAGCAAAGTAAAGAAGAACTGCATACCTTACCTCAAGTCAATGTTATTACTAGTGTTTCAGGGCAAAGTAAATAAGAAACACATACCATATCTGAAGTCAGTGTTATTGCTAGTTCTATAAAAAGGATGTTCAGCTTATCTATAAAGGGTGTGTCAGTCCAGCATCAAACCAGATTATCTGTCATTGTTTGAGGTGGAAAGAAATGACAGTATTTCATTGTTTATAGACAAATTATGGAATAATGTACTGATTAATATAGACAAATCAACTTCAGTTAAAAATAAAGCTTTACGAGAGGACATGAATGCAATTTTGTCAGGATTTAAAGGATCAAGGATTACAGCAGCTAATAGTCTGAAGTGTAACAGCTCTGTACTAGGTATGGACATGTCATCAGAGTTATATGTTGTTTTAGACTTCAGTAAGAAGATTTTATGGAAAATAAAAATGCTGTAGAATGTACAGTAGTGTACACATACGGCACTTCTAAGACTTTGCATGTGGTAGTTTGTGCAAATGTACAAAATTTAAAAAGTTGGTTACAACAGGAACATGCAGATTTATGGGTTAAAGATAAAATAAATTTCAGTTCAGCTGACACAGCTGAAGTGCTTAGAAAGACTTATTAGAAGTTGCCAGTGAGATAAAAGGTAACAGTATGTATTTATCATTCTGGAAGCTCATGTTATGACGGGCATAGCAGAAATGACAGTCATGTTAATTTGCAGAATAAATGGTTTGCAGTTACAGCTTTGGCAAATGAATGTTTTGTGTTATTATTTTGTTTAGTAGACATGTTTAAGACCTTTGTATTATGGCAGTAAATTGCTGCAATGCATAAATAATATCTTGATACAGACAGAGACAAAAAGCAGATATTAAATTATCTTTTGCTAGTTTACAGAATGTAAAAGTTAAAGTCAATGCTGTATTTTAAAAGTGACAGTAAAGTCAAAAATTCAGATCCCATGCAAGAAAAGAGTGCATCATAACTATTAAGTGTCAATAAAGCCACAGGTTCATACTTGTATAAAGGGCAGACAAGTAAAGGTCCAGAATTAGATCAGTTCATCTCTAGTAATGTGTATAAACAAGAGTTGAAGAAATGTCACATACTTGTATAAAGGACAAACAAGTAAACTTCCATAATCAGATCAGTTCAACTCTAGTAATAAATCTGTCTACATAAATGGTTCAAGATTGTATATATTTCATGCAGAAATTGCAGTTTATCAGATTACAGGGCAGATCAGCAAGCTGAATTAAAGATAGTACTTTATGCCATAAATCAGTATGGATGGTAAAGATCAATTTAATATTCTTAGTGACAGTTTATGCAGTTAGAGTTCTTACTATTTATCCAAGAAAATTGTAGACAGTAATGATAAATCCTTGCAGCATTCTGTAGTACTGAACAAATTAAATATGAACTAAAGGAATGGATATGTTAAGACAGTGGATGGAGATCTACACACATAACAGTATGTTAGGACCTGAGCATCACAGAGTAAATGTAGATAGTTCAACAGTTAAGATTAATTTTATAGAGGTGCAGAAATGTGAAAAAAGTTGACATGTTAATACAGTGTTAGATTACTACTTTAGTTTCATTTGAGGCTATGACAGAAAAAAAACAATGCCACTGAGATTTCCATTTGATTTAATAATAAAGTTACAGCCTTTCCATTTCACTGTAGTACATTAACATTTTAGAAACAGACTTGCAAGAATGTATTTTAGCAACATTAGTTTGATTTACTATAGTACATTATCAGTTTGATTACAGAAATATAATAATTTATGTTTATTTCATGCAGAAAAATGTAAATAAAGTCAGGGGCAACAAGCAATGTGTTTACCAGTAACACTAGTTCACTATAGTACATTATCAGTTTGCTTATAGACTTATAAGAATATATTATCAGCATATGTTTATTTCATGCAGAAAAATCTAATTAAACTCAGGGCAACAAGCAGTGCTATCAGTTTATATTTGTTAAAGCTGCAAATGCTATTTTAAGGACCTGATACTTTTTTTTTGCAGAAATATTTTCCAGGTTGATTTTAAATACAGTCAAAAACATCAGTCACCTAGCCTTGCACAATAAATAGAAAAGGGGAGGTTTGGAAGGCCTAAAAAAAAGGGACACATAAAAGGAGATGTGGACATTAAAACAGCTTCCAATACCTCAGCAGTGACTGGGACAATGCAGAATAAGGCCTAAACTTGACAAGAGCTGTGGTGCACAAGTCAACTATCTACAGAAAATCTGGTGTACATTGGATGTGCACTTATGTAAATTAAAGTTAAAGCAAGTACATAAATGTTCTCATGTTTTCAGAAAGTTGTATAACAGTACTAGTTTCAGTTTATGTTTTTATCTATGTTCAGACAATACTGAAAAAATAGTAATAGTTTCCAGAACATAACATTTACCAGATTTCAGTTATGCTTTTATGCTTTAATTTGTGCTCAGATAACACTGGCAAAATATATTCCTACAGAATTAGTTTAGTTAGTTTCCAGAATATACACAGCTATTGCAAATGTTCGGTATAAACATGTATCACGTTAATGTAAATTTCAGTCAAGGTTCAGAATATGACATTCATACTCAGTGATGTGTTCAATATAGTAAATTTCAGTCAAATTTTAGAATATAACATTCATACTCATTTACAATATGCAGTTACATCACACATCAAATTATTCAGTCATAGTTTTAAGGGTAAAGTGACAGAATTATTTGTAACAGGCTTGTTAAAACAAGTTATCTAAAGAATATGTAGTAATAGTTATTTAATATACTCAAAGCATAACAGAACATACTTAATTTGTTTATTAATTTACAGATTACAGTACACTTTACATAATTATTGTACATTAGACAAAAAGTTAAAAGGACACTGGCAGAGTATGAAAAGGTATTGATATGAAATACATAAAACAGGTTTTAGTAAACTATTGTAGCCTATAAATATCTGCAGGATATTTAAGACACACATTTAGAAGGCAGGCATCTATTACAGCACATAGAAATTAAAACAATAAGTAAATTATTAACAAATCCAGCTGAAAATTTACATACACAAGTTAATACATTATATGGTAATTCTGCTTCAAGACCAGTTATAAAGGTATCCTTCTAGTGCTGATTTCAGTTTGTCTTCAGAAAATAGACATCATGTTTGATAGGCTATATAATAAAAAAGAAAATGGACTAAACAGTACAATGGTTAAGGATTTAAATCTATGGACAGCAGGGAAAGGTTTCCCTTGCTATAAAAGAGAGACATCATGGTATGAAAAGGCAGTTCATAATGTAGAAAACACAGACAATCAAAAGTATAATTCTATCATTACAGCATGAAGACATAGGGAAGAAAAACAGGCAGGGTTAACAGTTCGTACTCTTATCTAATTTAACTGAAGATTCACAGAGACAGGTTGAGGATGTGTTTGGAATTTTTTTCTTGTTATTTCTGGAACAGCAAGGTTGAAAGAATTACCTGGCCTAATCAGTTTCAGAAAACACATTGGGCAGGATTCACGAAGGCTTGCACGGAGTGTAAGAGACGTGCAATACTCCATGCAAGCCTCGCGATCCAGGAACAGCCCTAAGCTCCATGTAAGAGACCAGCTAAAACGTCTCTTACACGGACTGGGCGTGGACATGCTAAATACCTCACTTGCATCCAAAAGGTATGCAAATGAGGTATATTAGCGATCCACAAAGCAGAAAATAGTCCGTGTAGGAGACGTTTTAGCTGCAGAAATGTACTCAGCTGACAACTGAGTACATTTCTGCAAATTCCACAACGGAGCGATGTCAGCTTCAAATAAAGGTTGCATATGACTCAGGCAGCATGCCAATGGCCAAATATGTGGCCATTGGCAAGATAACCTGATGCAAAAATATTAAAAATATAATTTTTTTTTTGTTTAAACCCAGCGCAGCCCCGCGCAAACGGGCTGCGCTGTATAAAACCATAAAAAAGAAGGTTATAAACCCACAAATGTGGGTTTCATGCAATACATGGAATGACAATGCAGGGACCAGCAGATCAAAACCAACATGGCCACCGTGTAGTGGTTGCTAAGGGGGGAAGCTGAGTCTAAGACATGTAACTAAGCATTAGTAGGCAATCTGATGCAAATGAGGGTTCGGATACTGAATCTCACAGTCACATACCAAATGAGCACAGTCTGAGTAGTGTAAGAGATACAAAAGGGGGAGGAATAGAGTAGGAGATAGGTGACATCACAGGGGGGAATGGTAGAAAGAAATGCAGTTCATTGGAGGCCAGTGTAACATGACAGATGACAGGCACAGATCATGGAAAGAGGTGTGCCACTAGATAAGTCATGGAAAGTCAAGAAATGGAAGGTGTACACTGTTACCTACACCAAAGTTTCTTGCTGGCCGTGCATGCGCACGTGTGCACGCCATGAAGCACAAGTAGGACAGTGTGTGCGCGTGTAAGGCAGTGAGAGCATGTGGGAGCGTGTTGGGAGATGTTTAACACTATTTGTGCGGGTGTGCGTGCGTGTAAGGCAGTCTGAGTATGTTGGAGGCTGTTGGCAGATTTTAACAGTGTTTGCATGGGTGTATGTGCGTGTAAACCCGAATAAGTAGATTCTGAACCGTGTAAGCACGTGTGCGTGCATGTAAGCCACTGTGAGCGTGTTTCAGATAGTATGCACATTGCTCCCCCCTGAGGAAACAGAGAGGAAAAAGGAAGCAACAGAATTAATAGGAAGCTAGCAGGGATAACTGCTGAAGCTAGCAGGTGAAAATAATTAGAAGCAGACAATTACACAGGCAGAATAGTAGCCCAGCACTTAAAACTCTGCAAACAGTAGTGCAGGATGTTTCCATTAAGAGACACTGCAAGACAGGAGTAAGCTAATAGAAGTGAAAACTGAAAAAGCTTCACTCAGAGTAGAAATTTTAGGGGCTGCCATAGCTGTCATAATGCGACATAGGCGACTTGCTGAGGGTGGTGACAATGCAGATGGTGCCAGACAACCCACAGTGAGGAGACAGAGAAGAGTGTACAGGCCCAGGGTCACCTACCACGGGTTACATGAGCTGGAGACAGTAGAGCGGTATAGAGTGGACAGAGAGCTCCTGCAGCAAATTGTTGAGCTGTGCAGGCCACGCCTCACACACAGAACCAACAGAGGGGAACCCATCCCAGTGGAAACCAAGGTATGTGTTGGCCTAAGAATACTAGCAACAGGTACCTTCCAGAGACCAACTGGCGATATGATGGGGATATCACAGGCATCAGCCTCCAGGGTACTACACCAGTTCCTGGATGCCATGTCAGCACATGTCGGTGATCATGTATATTTCCCCAATGCCCGTGAGGTATTGGCCAGCAATATGCGTCTCTTCCAGCAAATAGCGGAATACCCTGAGGTACTGGGTGCAATACACTGCACGCACATACGCATCAAAGCACCAGCCGGTGAGCGGGGTAGGGCCTACATTAACCGCAAGGGCTTCCCCTCCATCAACTGCCAGGTCGTGTGTGATGCCCAGGGCATAATAATGAATGTGTGTGCTGGGTGCCCCGGGAGTTATCACGATTCCCACATCTGGCATTTGACGCAGCTGTACCAGACATTTGCCAACGGGGACATCCCACACGTACACCTAGTGGGGGATGCAGGTTATGCACTGGAGCCATGGCTGATGGCACCCATTAGAAATGCACACACACCTGAACAGGAACGCCATAATGAGGCACAAGCACAAACACGTAATGTAATAGAGTGTGTGTTTGGGCTGCTCAAGTCACAGTTCCGGTGTCTGGACACATCTGGTGGAGCCTTGCAGTACACACCAACTACATGTACCCAAATTGTCATGGTATGTGCTATGCTACATAATATGATCTTGCGAAAACAGCTGCAGCAGGACCAGCACAGGGCCGGGCCAAACAGCCCCCCACCATTGCCAAGGCCATCACAGGCAGAGCGTGACTCAGAGGAGGAACAACCTGAGCCTGCCCTAGTAGGCAGAAGGAGGCGTGCCCAGTATGCCCTGGCCTTGGCAAAGAGGCAATGCATAGCACATACACTGGCTCAGTAGGAACCCAGGGAATGATACCCCTCTCTGACTCACTCATATAGTAACAGGGATGCCTAACATGACACAACCTGCTCTCAAACATGTACAGGGAGTGTAGTATGTGCATCCGACAGAGGCAGCCCTGCAGCACCACCTGAGGCATGATTGCCATGTGTTAAGCAATGTAACACCATCTAGTATATGCAAACATGAAGACCCTGCCTAACATCTCACCCTCACCAAGCATGATGCCACACTATGAAGACAAGAAGATCAAGTACAATAATTGGCTGAAGTAATGCAGTCAGTCAAAGGGGAGCCAATGTGTTACAGGCTGGGAAGATATGCAGAGTTTGACATGATGTACCACCTGCTAGGGGTGGCGTGCACCTATCATGCCATGCCCCATGTATACTGGCAAAGGCTGTCAGTACCCACAGCATGCCCTGAATAGGTAAGTCTCAAAACACAAACCCAACCTCATAGGTTCTACAAGGGATAGGAACCTAGATGTTATACTACCCCATGACAGATGTATAAACAGCAAGATGTGTGCAGTGTAAACGCACACAGTAAGGAGAATGTAGATACCAGTCCTGTAATAGAGAACTGGGCAAGGCTCACATCAGCACCCTAACACTACCAGGTCACACCTCATACTGTGCTGTACAGCCGCAAAACATGGAACAAGCTACAAAAGGAGGGTGACTAGCAAGAAATGGCAAGGATAACCACACCCCCATGTTGGTACCACAACAAGAAGCAGCATGGAATATCCATGGTCAAATACCAATGGCTAAAACTGCCTCGCAGTATATAGCCTGCTGCAGACCACTGTCCTAATACCAGGAACAGCACCTGGCCTATGTCGGAATACATGAATATATCAAGCCCCCCAAACCACATTATATTGCTCGACTGAAAATACCCAGACATACACCGGTAGCAATGTACTAGCACCAACACAGTAGGTGAAAATTACCCAGATTCCATAAACCAAAATGCCCAGGAACAATGCACTACTCCCACAAGAGGGGTAAGCATACTGGATGTGATAATCAACAACATGTGTACTGGATGGCAAGATGAGAAGTGTACCCCTCACTGGTAAGACCAGACCATAGAGTAATCACACTGGATATACACACCCTGACCCCAGTCCCTGGCCAGAATACCACAGTGAAAAACATGTGTAAAGTATAGGTTGCAGCCCTCAAAACTGATGTTGAATCCACAAAAGGCCCTGTGCAAGTGCAGAATATGGGACACACCACAGAACATGTTATACAGGCATTCCATGAACACAGCCAGGAATGCTTGGAGTATGCAATCACAAATAACAACAACACACAATGCCATACACGCAGGCATCTGGCATGCTGGCCTCCAGCCATTACCAAACCATGCAAGAGAATGAGGAAGTTACCACATGATAGAGCAAACATAAAAGGGAAGTAATCACTGACCAGTAGTATGGCAACAACATATGTCCACACATACAATCCACTAAGTCCAGCCACAACAAGTATAATCTATGAATCCAGAGGCAATGTGACACCAGTACCAAGTACACAGACAACCACAACACCCCCATAAATACAAACATATGTGATAGATGCATCCATGTATCCAAACCAGAGGTTGAGCTCCAACAACTCAGTACTGTCAACACTAGTCAGGAGGAGAAGGTAACCACATACACCACAAACCCAGTCCCACATAGACCTACCACAACTGTAAACCAAACACATAAACACAGACAAATATTCCCGGAGGCCTTAATTACAAACACACCACACCAACAGAAGCCTCCAAAGTAGATCACAAGCAACCACAACCTTCAAACATAGCACATGCAACGAATAGTACGCAAAGCTGGTGTGCCAAACAGTCACAGGCCCGAAGGAGAAACAACATGCCTGATACAGTCGTAATAGGTGTCTGTATAGGCAGACACACAGCTGTCCCACTCACCAGACTGAACAAGGGAAAGGGTAGAGTAAGCTGCTTGTAGGTTGCCACAAAATGCCACTTAACACAAGTACGCAGGTCACCCCAAAGCAAGCAGAAATATGATGCACTCAATGTTCATGCTGGTGTGAATTACCTGAGATGTACCTCCCTGTTCAACATCAAATGAGACATGGATGGTCCCTCCGAGTATGTACCCCAGGGTGGGATGACACTGGCTGTATGCAGCATCCAACCCTCACCAAGAATGATGCCACAGTACAAACACAGAATGCTCATGTTTAACAGCTGGCACAGTTACAGCTGTCAGTCCAAGAGGGTGTAATGTGTGTCTGCTTGAGATGTCAAGCATGACAAGCCATGCTGCTGTTACAGGGATGGCTGTCAGCTGTTACCCGTGTGCGTCTGGATACTGTATAAGGCCTTTGCCGCCTCCATAGAGCAGTATGTAGGACAAGGCCAAAAAGACTACCCACCACCCTAGAAAACATAAGTGGTAGGAAACATAAGGGTAATGCTGACCAATGCCAGATGTGTAAACTGCAATATGCATGCCCCTGAGGCACTTCCCATTATGGAGAACATTGATGCCTGTCCAGTGACAGAAGCCTGCTGCAGACCTAGTGATAGCACACCAGCACTACTAGGTTATACCACATACCATGTGTTATGGCCCCAACACCTGCACCAAGACATCAAAGGAGGGGGAGTATCCATATGCAGCACAGACACCCATATAGCCAGGTAACTGACAATGCACAAAGCAGCGGACACAACCCATGTGCACATAACTGTAGTCAAAACTGCTGTACAGTCTGTAGCATGCAACAGACCACACTCTCACACACAAGAACCCCACCCAGACATCCAAAGACACTGGACAGTATGAATGTCCCACCAAATACCAGACAAGGTACACAAAGTACCACATAGGTGTCAAACCATTATGTATGCAAGGAGTCATCAGGGACCTAGGGACACATGTCGACAATAATCTGTCATGTGACAGCCACAATGCCAATGTGGCTATGAAGACTGTTGATACTGGACACCGTATCATGAAAGGATTCACATCAACATCAACAGAGGTCACTGTGCCGCTGTACTGTTCCCTTATCAGACCCATAATCTAGTACAATGACTCATATGGGATGTACCATACGTGACACCTGCAGCGGTTCGGAAGACCTCATAGTTACCCCACCAACAGGATAAAGGGTGTGAAATATATGTCATATGCTGCCTGGCTGTAGACACCCCAGCTGACTGCAGTCACACACTGCCTACACAGAGGCATTGTATGTCTGTTGTACCAGGCCATGTCCAACACAGGAGTAATGGACATGCTACACCACAGGAAATCAAAGCCATTGGAGCTGTGAGTCACAGATGTCAACCTCAACACATAATGAAATAAGATGTGCTGGAGGGACAGATACATAACCCATAGGCTCCCCACACCCAGAAACAGGATCCCAATCCATGGTAGGCAGAGCCCCTCACTGACACCCCTCAACAGGAATATTGCCAAGTGGATGGATGACCGTACATGTATACTGGGGTCCCCACTGTGTCACGACCAGACAGAGGCACAGTGAAGAACCTCATAAATGGCCATAATTAAACATAGCAAGGGGTGGCGAAAGACACACACACTCTAGCTAGGCTTACTAATGGCCTAGGGTGTCTAGCCTACTATGAACCCATGAACCTATGAAGATACAAAACGTACAGGACACTAAGGATAATCACAAGGCATACCCAACTGATGGTAGGAACCATGTTGGGCATCCACAGATATGCTCCGAATCACACAGATATTACAAACAACATACCAAACACACACACACATATTGCTAACATACAACCTGTCAGGGGCAGTGCAAACACCCCCCCCCGAGTGCAAAATACCTATCCCAGCAGATGGTCCCCTGATATTGCAGATGCTGAGGTAACAGCCATCATCTGCAAAGCAGAACACACAGCAGCAAAGGTATGTGATGGTGTCCTGTGCTGAGGCCAACATGGACCCCAAGAGTAATGGAATGCAAAATCACACTACTGGCCAATATCAGCCTTACCACAGGATATGTACCCAAAGAGCAGTGTACAACAACAGTGGTCCATCACAACAAAGGTGTTGCCTGAATAGATACTCCAAACTACCACCCCAGGATCCTGACAAGCTTGTTCTGCACAGCTATGGAAAGGATCAGTATGTACCGCAGACAGAAGGCTAATGTGGACCTACTGATACTGGACCCTACACACTGTGGCTGTTGTAACTGCAGAACCGGCCCCTAAACATGTCTGACCCATTTGAAGCAGTCATTAAGGTCATTGATGAGGGCTATGTGGTCCACACAGTGTAGCTGGACCGTGCACATGCTTCTAGACAATACCGTACGTGTTCAGTATGGATATGTTCACCAGCTTAAATATACACTCCTATGTCAGTAGAGGGGTTGCAAAGCAGACCAAGGACAGAACTGACATGGTCAGACATGCCGCATCCATGTCAGACTACAAAGCGGATATGAGTGGCATCCCACAAGGCCTGGTCTTGGCCCCCCCCCATTCTGTATACATGTCCCATAGGTATAGGCCAACATGGAAGGACTGTGACTGAGCATGTATGCAGAGGAGTACAAACAGCCCCCATATCCGACCCCGAGCTGACACAAGCAACCCACAAAAGGGCCACCTACAAACAGACAACTGTAGCCATAGCCATGTCAGCAAGCTAATCGCAGAACTGTGTATAGACAACCACCGTGGATATACAGTAAGTGCCCACAAATTACCACACAGGTGTTAACCCATGAGGTACCTAACATGTAATGTGAGACCTGGGTACAAAAGGTAATAAATATCCTGCACTGGACAAACATGTGTCTGTAGTGTTCGCAGAAATATGTACCATATACCCACCCAAACATGAAGGCTGGCAGATGTAGATAAGGGGAACTCACTCTGGCTCTGCAGCCATCCTCCATCAGCATCACAACTGACTACAATAGCCCCTGTGGGATATACCGCAGCAGACACCTCCATCAACTGTAAAGTCCTCAACAGTACCCCACCAGGGGTAGCAAAGTGCCTGAACAGATGCCATGTGTTGCCTGAGTAAACAAACTGCAGCCCCACACACCACCATCCTTCCCAGCTACAGGAAAGCTGTGCCTGATGTATGAAGCCATGTCCAACCTGGAATGAATGAACATGTTGCACCTTGTACAATCTGAATGGCAGTGAGCTATGCACATGAGAGACCTGAACCCCAGCACTGACATACATAGGACAAGCTGTACAGAATGATCCATAACACAGAAGGCACCCCCACACTTCAGTAAACTCCTGGTACAGGTCAGCCAGAGTGCCACATATCGACACCCCTCAAGAGGCATCCTGATGAGTGTATGGGAGATGGTAGGCTACCCTGGGTATCACTGTTATGTCAGAGGTAGACAGAGGCACAGTATACCAACCATGACATATGTAATGGCAAACTCCAGTTACAATGTGTGTCGAAGGACAAACACACCCTGTGACTACCATCAGAAATGGCCTACGGAACATCGCTAGTGTTTTCCAATGTCCACCCATGTTGTGGAATACACTAGCAATGTTGGACAAGCCTAGTGTGGGTAGTCCATATCTGAACATATTGCAACATGGTCATATGTGCACAACTGGCCCCTACACAGTCTGTTGTGCTCACTATGAAGATGTCAAGCAGTGATAGGACTAAAGCCCAGGATACTGTCCACCACAGTGAAAGTACCGAACCAGTACACTATACGGTACTACAGTTTTAGGTCATTATGAAAGTATGTTGAGAACTGTCTGCAAAGTATCCCATGCAATTCCTGCAGGCACAGTATAATCCCTGTTGTGGCAGACACGAAGCAGTTGGCCAGTTAGTACACAACATGACACCCGACACACAATCATAAACGTGCGATAATGTCGAAGGTCACACACACCCAAATATGTGGTGGACTTCAGAGTGCAACATATGGAAAGCTCACACTGGGCATGCTCGCACACTTTGATAAATGAGGCATATGTCAGACAACATGCCATGGAAAGGCTGAACTGGGCATGCTCACACACTTAGGCCATATCTCCGTGTAGCAGTTGGCCACACATATCTAGTATTTGTACGTGTCAGTCCAGAAACCAACCACAACACAGCAATCAGCCCAGTGCACACAGTAAATGACCACAGAGACATAAGTGATATAGTGGATCGCCGTCATATGCAAACATCTGCCACAGATACACAAGTTGGTCATAGGAACAGGGAATGCTATGGCAATAAAGACCTGCAAACAGTAGAACAGCACAACAAATATTGTGCATCCAACAATTGAACATATGGGTGTAGAGGTCAATACTAGGCTTCTTGCCCCAGGGAATGACAGCTCAGCCAGAGTGTGCTTGGCATCTGCATCCCCAGGATAGTAGGCTACCATGCCACTGTAAAGTAGGTCACAGAAGGCAACATGTGAGGCTAGTGAGCTGTGCCTCTGTCAAGCAGGGGCACCGTGGAGGTCTCAGGGATTGAATGTGCTAAGCCACAGCCATGTTGTCGGTGTGTGCTGTGAGAGGGTTGCTGAGGATCTCTGACAGTAGGTGTCCGTCAATAACAGACTGAGGGGAGCCCTATCTGCATTCTCTGGATAATTCCACTGTCAACACTGTGTTGTAATGAGTATGTGTGAATGAAGTGCCATGCTGGAACTGTCCACAGATGTCCTCCCTCTGTGGGCTGCAGCTCTGCAATGTATTAGGTCACTCTGTCTGTTGAACGGCGCATATATGGCCGGTGTACAGCTGACAGGTGCCTTGTTGTGGAGCAGTCATGGGTATATGTGGGATAGCATGACCAATGCAAACTGTACACATGCTCATAGGATGCAATTGTCAAGGATTATGCTGAGTGGCCAGTATAGTCCTCCAGCATGGGTCCTCTGAAGTCATCCACCCCAGTCTACACAAGTGTAGAGTCTGCTTGTGCTAAACACAGTTTGTGTGCAGTGACAACCTTGCCTGGGGGTGGAGATGAGATATGGATGTCCAGGGAAAGGTGGGTATGGTCAGATATCAACAATGGTGGTCTACCTCTGGTGTGGAACAGTGAGTACCCACGTTGCAGATGGACAGGTGCAATATGTATTCACCCATGTGGCTGTGGTGTGTGGTTCTGCCATAGCACATGGACGCACAAATTGTAGTGGCTGTAGGGTAAAGTGGTAGAGGCCTGAGTAGTTCTCACACACAATATGCCTGTACCTGATGTTAACAACTGGAATGGTGTATGTGAATACCTGCATATCCTGGCACTGTTCCCAGGGAAGCTAAGTGTGTGTCCTGGATGTGGGTGTGGTGTTCTGGACTGGTTGTTTTGTGTGTTACAGGTCCTGTGGTCCCAAATCATGGTATAGAACATAACCTGCCAGTGCGATGTGCATATCTGACCCTGACGTAGGTGGCTGCAAATGCATATATATGCTATCCCCCACCTGACAGGTAGTACTACATCAACAGACCTCTGTAGAAATAAAGATGTCAGCACCCTAGAAATACTACAGGTGCAAAACAAATGCCCAATAATTCGGATAGTGCGCTCTGCTAATGTGTCTCCCTCAAGTGTCATAATATAGTTAGGTAGGGGTTCAAATCCTGCAAAGGCTCAGTGTGTGTGAGTGGGGTTTGTGTGTGTGAGAGGGAAATGTCCCTTTTGGCAACTGGGAAAACACACTACAGGATGCACATTCCCCTTACTAAACACTGATGATGTCAGCACCCTATAAGTACAGCAGGAGAAGGAAAGCCTCCCAGTAATGCGAATAGCACGCTCTTCTAATGCGTCCGTCTCGACTGTCATAACATAGTGAAATTGTGGTTTAAATCTTGCCAATGGCAAGTGTTTGTGTTTGGATGAGAGGAGTTACTGTCTGTGTGCAAATTTGTGTGAGAAAAATGTCCCTTTTGGCAACTGGGAGAACACACTACAGGATGCACACTCCCCTTTCTGAATACAGATGATGTCAGCACCCTATAAGTACAGCAGGAGAAGGAAAGCCTCCCAATAATGCGAATAGCACACTCTGCTAATGCGTCCGTTTCAAATATCATAACATACTTAAGTAGTAGTTTGAATCCTGCAAGTGTGTGTGTTTGGAAGAAGGGGGTTACTGTGTGTGTGCAAATTTGTGTGAGAGAAATGCCCCTTTTGACAACTGGGAGAACACACTACAGGATGCACACTCCCCTTTCTAAACGCAGATGATGTCAGCACCCTATAAGTACAGCAGGAGAAGAGAAGCCTCCCAGTAATGCGAATAGCGCGCTCCGCTAATGCGTCCGTCTCAAGTGTCATTGCATAGTTAGGTAGTGGTTTGAATCCGGCAAGTGTGTGTGTTTGGATGAGAGGGGTTAGTGTGGGTGAGAGAACTGTCCCTTTTGACAACTGGGAGAACACACTACAGGAAGCACACTCCCCTTTCTAAACACAGATGATGTCAGCACCCTATAAGTACAGCAGGAGAAGAAAAGCGTCCCAGTAATGCGAATAGCGTGCTCTGCTAATGCATCCATCTCGAGTGTCATAGGCTAGTTAGGTAGTGGTTTGAATCCTGCAAGTGTGTGTGTTTGGATGAGGGGGTTAATGTGTGTGAGGGAAATGCCCCTTTTTGGCAACTGGGAGAACACACTACAGGATGCACACTCCCCTTTCTAAACACAGATGATGTCAGCACCCTATAAGTACAGCAGGAGAAGGAAAGCCTCCCAGTAATGCAAATAGCACACTCTGCTAATGCGTCCGTCTCAAGTGTCATAACATAGTGAGGTAGTGGTTTGAATCCTACAAATGGCAAGTGTGTGTGTTTGGATGAGGGGGGTTACTGTGTGCGTGCAAATTTGTGTGAGGGAAATGTCCCTTTTGGCAAGTGGGAGAACACACTACAGGATGCACACTCCCCTTTCTAAACACAGATGATGTCAGCACCCTATAAGTACAGCAGGAGAAGGGAAGCCTCCCAATAATGCGAATAGCATGCTCTGCTAATGCAGCCGACTCAAGTGTCATAACATACTTAGGTAGTGGTTTGAATCCTGCAAATGGCAAGTGTGTGTGCTTGGAAGAGGGTGGTTACTGTGTGCGTGCAAATTTGTGTGAGGGAAATGTCCCTTTTGGCAAGTGGGAGAACACACTACAGGATGCACACTCCCCTTTCTAAACACAGATGATGTCAGCACCCTATAAGTACAGCAGAAGAAGGGAAGCCTCCCAGTAATGCAAATAGCGCGCTTTGCTAATGCATCCCTCCCGAGTGTCATAGCATAGTTAGGTAGCGGTTTGAATTTGGCAAGTGTGTGTGTTTGGATGAGGGGGGTTAGTGTGGATGAGGGAAATGTCCCTTTTGGCAACTGGGAGAACACACTACAGGATGCACACTCCCCTTTCTAAACACAGATGATGTCATCACCCTATAAGTACAGCAGGAGAAGGAACGCCTCCCAGAAATACGAATAGCTAGTTCTGCTAATGCGTCCATCTCGAGTGTCATAACATAGTTAGGTAGTGGTTTGAATCCTGCAAATGTGTGTGTTTGGATGAGGGGGGTTAGTGTGTGTGAGGGAAATGTCACTTTTGGCAACTGGGAGAACACACTACAGGATGCACACTCCCCTTTCTAAACACAGATGATGTCAGCACCCTATAAATACAGCAGGAGAAGGGAAGCCTCCCAGTAATGTGAATAGTGCACTCTGCTAATGCGTTTCTCCTGAGTATTGTAATGTAGTTAGGTAGGCGTCTGAAACCTGTAAATGGCATGTGTGTGTTTTTGGATGTGGGGAGTTTGTGTGTGTGCATTTCCGTATGAAAAACATGTTAGTTTTGGCAATCAGGAGATCACACTACCTTATGCACATTACCCTTTCAAAATACTGATGTTGTCAGCACCCTATAAGTATAGCCAGAGAAGAGGAACTATCTAGTAAACCGAATAATGCACTTTGCTAATGCGTCTCTCTCACGTGTCATGACTTAGTTAGACAGAGGAATGAATCCTGCAAATGGCAAGTGTGCATGTGTGTGTGGGGGTAGTAGGGTGTGTGTAAATGCAAGTGTGAGCGAACAGATCCTTTTGGCAAATACTACAATACACCAGATGCTGCATACTCCCCCAGTAAACACAGGGGATGTCACCACACTATCAGCATAGCCAAACAGGGCTAGTTGGCTAGTAATGCCAATAGTGTGCTCTGCTACTGTGTCTATTACCATTGTCAGAGTACAGATAGGTATGTTTTGGTAACCTACAACTGTCACGTGTGGTTGTGTCACACAGTATGGCCTTGTGTGGGTGTTTGTACATAACAATGCATGCCATTGCCTAAACCATCAATGGCATTGCACACATGATGTATGTGTGTGACACATACACATAAATACCTGTGACCTGCAGTAGTTACCATGTCTGACACATGCTTCGAGTGGATAAATGGTATTTGCAATGTATACCAATATGACTGTGTCTTACTGTGCAGGGTCCGCACGTGGTATGTCTCTATACAGTGTGGGTGTCTATGGTGAAAGACCTACAGCAGGGGATACACATCTGGTCTGGGCCATATAGTGTACATGTAGTCGATGTACAGGTGCTGCATGTTCCCACCTGTTGTGGTAGTGGTAACATGTCATTCCACTGCAATTCGGTGACCACATGCTGTGAACCCTTCAACTAGTGTGTTGTAGCTACAGTAATGCTCACACACAATGTTTGGCTGGATGCAGTCCGGCCATATAAACACAGTTCTTGAGACTGTCATATTGCCAGTGTAGTTATGGAGGATAGGTGGTCTCCCTGTGTATGGGAAGGTTGTGTGTGCCAGGCTATGAACCAGATGGCAGTCCGACACACTGTTAGCTGCACATGAGTAGGCCCTGATGGTTTGTGCTGTGCCAACAACCTGGAGGTGTGTGTATCTGTGTTACCTTGGGATACCACCCCCTATCCATGTGTGTTACATGTGTAGGGGATGACAGGCATGGTATGGGGCATAACCTGTCAGTGATGGGTAACACCTGTGAGCCATGAATCATGAATCTGGTACTGCACAGACATTGCAGTTCACCGTGCTGAGAGCAGTGTCTGGTGCATGCATCTTCCGGTGTACACTGCTGTTGTTGTGTAGCAGCACTGTTAGTGTCCTAACCTGTGTGATACCCACGGAGGTCACTATGTAAACCATGTCCTGCAGCATAAGGCAGTATGTGTGTACCAAGGAGCTTTGCCATTATACATCGGGCCATGGGTGTCACGTGCAAGATGACCCTTGCACATCATTGTGGCTTCCGTAGCATGTAAGCACACGTTGACAGCCAGTGGATACCCTATGAATGACAGTGGAGACTGAGCATAATGTAGACATACAACACCCTTCCCACATATAGTGGTAGAATACCTGGTGAGGGTATGTTGGCAACCAACATCAGGCTCATACTGGCCTGTGCCACATGCTGAGAGATCCATTCTATGTTCCCTATCATGTAGTCCAGGGAGGTATGTCTCAGGCAGCCATACTGGCATGGTCAATGAGTGAGTCATATCTGTCCATGCCTCTGACTGACCTGTATGCATGTGTGCTGTGGTGGACCATAGTGCCCCTGAGGCATATCACTGTGACCTTCACCAGATACAGCCTGTTGAGCGGGACCCTAGTGCAGCACACAAGACAGGTACCTGACACGTCAGTAGCAGGTGTGTTGTGTAGCCCTACAGGCTGTGAGTGTGTGGCACAGGGGATGTGCGTGCCATGTGTGGCGTGTGCTGTGTTCCAACAGAACATATGCCCATGTGCCAGCAGCAGAGGTGTGTGATGCCCAGGCAGGCTGCTATTCTGAGTCCCCACATATGCCCCAGTGTGTTCAGCATGCTGTCAGTGCGTGTCAATGTCTGACTGGTATTGTAGTCACTGTAATATATTTTATTGATTTATTGATTTATCCTACATTTGTTGACTGGGATAGTCTGACTGGATGCATGTCCATTTCCAGGGGAGGCCCGTGGAGACAAGCTACGAGGGTAGCAGATACAGCATTACATAATACTAGCATTACATATTACAAACAGATTATTTACAGAGATTACATAAGTAAGCAAGTCAAACATGTTCCACGGGTTAATGTTAGACCTGAGCACAAGTCAGGATTAAATTAAAATTACACAGTAAAGTGGTTCACAGATTTTACACATTCGAGTTAGCCAGGCTTGATACATTGACATAGCCAGTTAAGTGACAAATGTTGTTTGAGTCTACTGTTAAATTGACCTAAGGTGGACAGTAGGGTAATATCAGCTGGAAGTGATTTTCAGGATCTACTTAGAGGGTTTGCAAAGAGAGAATCACCGGCTGTGTTATTAAACTTGCTAGTCTGAAGTAGTAATTTGTTAGAGGATTGAAGCGGTCTAGGATTGTTATAGGGGGTGATAATATTTGAAGTGCAGGTGTATTGTCTGGATTATAGAGGATTTTATAGGCCATAATCAGTTGGTTATACTGTATTAGGCTGGGTATTGCAAGCCAACCAAGCTGATTTAGATTGATGCAATGATGTGTCCTAAAAGGCAGCCCAGTGGCAAACCTGGCAATGTGGTTGTAGCAAATTGAGTGTTTGTTAAGGACAGTCTTGTTCATATTCGAGTAGAGGGATGCATACAGAAGGGTTGAAACAAGGTGTGAGCGAGCTATGGCACCTTTAGCTGGAGGGGCTAGGAAGGCTTTAATTCTGTAAAGTGACCCTAGTTTTCCATTGATGGCTTTGATAATCTGGTTAACATGTAGGTCACATTTGAGATTATTGTCTATGATGACACCTAATAGTTTCGGAGATGGGTCAGGGGAGATTATTGTGCCATCAGTTGATGTTATGGTAACGGTGAAAGTGGTAGACCTACGTGTTGGTGAAATAACAGCAGTTTAGTTTGATTGGGATTTAGGATCAGACGATGTTCAGAAAGCCAGTTTGCTATTGTATTAAAGGTGGTCTGGGTAGCTGACCACAACTCTACTGGAGATGTGGCTGAGCAGATCAGAGTAGAGTCTTCAGCATATTGGATACAGCTGACTTTTGGGATGACAGTATAAAGGTCATTAATGAAGATGGAGAACAGCAAGGGCCCTAGTATAGAGCCTTGTGGTACTCTGAGGGTGTTAGGTAGAAGGTTAGAGAGTTTGTTCTGCCAGAGGCCAGCCTGCTGTCGACCATGCAGGTAGGATTGAAACCATTGGAAGGCTCCAGTATCTAGACAGTCTTTGCAGGGTGTGGAGTACAAGTTGGTGATCAACCATATCGTATGCCTTGGAAATATCCAAAAAGAGGGCTGCGGATATATAATTATTGTTGCAAGTATGGCTTATGGTGTTAGCAAAGGCTAGGAGGCCTGAAGTAGTGCTGTGATGAGGACGTAAGCCATGCTGAGTGTCTGCCATAATGCGAGTTTGGATTAGGTGGTGCATGAATTGTCTATGACGAAAGTTTCCATAATTTTTGCAAGTGGAGAGAGTATAGCTATTGGCCTATAATTGGAGACTTCAGTAGGGCTGCCTCCTTTGTGAAGTGGGATTACATATGACATTTTCCAGATGGTGGGAAAGTTAGATTCTAACATGGTTCCTTTGATTACCTTTGAGACGGGGTAAGCAATAGCATCATCTGGTTTTGATAGGTACTCGGCAGGGAGTTGATCAGCAGAAAGTGTAGTGGGTTTCACTGTTTCAATCAAGGTACGGAGAAGTGAAGTGGCGACTGGTTGGCAGCTGGACGCAAGTAGTTTTCTAGGGGTGCTACTTTCAGGACCACGGGAGCTAGGAGGTAGATGGCTAGCTAGGGCCTGAAATGTCTCAGTAAAGAACTGGTCAAAACTATCAGGAACATCTTCAGGGTATTATCAATAGTAGCAGCAGGGATTGGGGTTGACGTTTGTCCAGGATGTAGTATATATGACATGCCACCTGACAGGGTATGGCATTACTGGGTTCAGAGAGACCAGTCCCCAGATTGGCTGTGAGGTGGCATCCCACACATGTGTTGTACGTTCCTGGCCAAGGGTGATGGCTGACTGCATACATGTGGCAGCTGTGACAATGACACATGACTCACATAAACCACAACTGGACTATAGAGGCGATTCACAGGTTACCTTTGCACATGCTACCCTAGTAGTGTGATTGCCATGGTGAGTACCAACACATAGGGCCAATGGGAAACAACATACTGAAGGTGTGTATTTGTGGGTGTACCGCTACTGTTTCATAGCACTGACATATATGACTGCACACGTGGGTAAATGCCAGGTAAGACGTGTGCAATGTGTCACAGGCAACGTACATGCGTACAGGACAGACAGTGACGTACTGTCATGTGTAAAGTTGACATACGTATCGTACGCTATGCAGATGTCACTAGAAGTCTACAGAAGCACTGTAACTCTGCATTGCAGGTGTAAGCAGTGTTCCAGGGAACCCCAAGCGAACATGCATGTAAACAAAGCTACAGTAAACAGGGCTGGAAGTAGTGCATTATACAACAAAGAAGGGGTAACAATAACAGTAAGTAACAATGCAATGATGTAGGCACTATCAACATGTACTCAGGAATCCAAAATGAACTGAACGAGGCTCACCACAGCAATGAGAAGAAAACCAACGATTTAATATAGTATAAAAAACACAAACTGCAGTAAAAAAGTAAGCGCTTTCACGTTACAAGAATGCTTCTTCAGACTTAAAAATACTGCTATCTGAATTTCCTTTATATAGTACAAACAATCCAATTAGCTACAACTTAATTAAATCATTAACTAATTCATCAGATAAAATCCATCAGAATACTTAAAGCAACAACTTCATAACTAGCTTTATACATATATTAAACACATATTCATTAAATAAATAAAGTAAAAACTCATATATTCTTTAATATAGAATATTATGGGTATGAATTACCTAATATATATATATATATATATATATAAATATAAAAAAAAAGAATGTTGATAGACTATAAATATGTACATATATTTAAAAACTAATGAAATATAATAGTATAATATAATGTAAAACTAATGTGTACAGGGACGTGCTGCTAAAAATGGTTTCAGGGAGACCTTCTCATTCAGAACATGTCCCCTATGACTCTGCAGCCTAATAATCCATCTATTTTCACGTTCTTCAGTGAAATTCCTTATATTCCCCAATCTATTTGTCTCTCTTATCAATTCAATAACATTAAAATTAAACTTATGTACTCTCCCATTATCTATTGTGTGTCGTGCTAAAGCGTTATGTTCATCTCCCTTACTAATAGCATACAGATGTTCCCTAATACGCTCTTTCAAGCTCCTATTAGTCTTACCTACATAAAAACATGTACAAACCTGGCATACAGCTAAGTAAACTAAATTCCTAGATTTACAATCAGCATAAAAATCAAATTTATATTCACGTCCTGTATCAGGATGTGTAAAAGACTTATTTCCTGATAAATATACACAGTAGTTGCAGCTTCTACATGGAAGTGTACCTTGTCTATTTGTCTCCAAATCCTTTCTATTGTCCCTGTTTTCATAGCACAATAACCTTTTTAAAGATTTCATATTTTTATATGAGAAGCTAGGTTTACTACCCACTATTTGGGTTATTCTTTCATCAGTAGTCAATATACCCCAATTTTTCTCCATAACATTCTTAATTCTATTGTTCATATTTGAATATTGGATAGTCACCCTATGTCTATTGTCATTTCTACCATTCCTGTCATTCTTCACCTTATTCTCACTATTCCTAAATAAATAAGGTTTACCTTTACCTCTTCTTATTGTTTCATTGACTTCATAAACAGCATTGGCTTCATAATTGCTATACCCCTCACTAAAAAATCATTCCTCAACATATCCTGTTTCTTATTATAATTATAACTATCTGTCGTGAGACGTGACACTCGTAAAGACTGTCCTTTCACAATATTACTATATAGATGCTGAGGATGCATACTGCTTCTGTGTAGCATATTATTCCTCCAACATTTTTTCCTATAAATCTCAGTATGAACTTCATTATCTGTCTTCATTACTTTTACATCTAAAAATTCTATTGTCTCATGGGAAAATTTCTGTTCAAACTTCAAAAAATCAGTAGTCCCATTGATATATATAATGAATTCATTAAGTTCTATTTCAGTACCCCCCCATATGAAAAACACATCATCTACAAAACGTTTGTAGAACTTTATATGTTTACTGAAATTCACATGAGATAGAACAAAAATACTCTCCCAATAAGCCAACACTAGGTTGGCATAGGAATTAGCGCATGGGGTTCCCATCGCTACACCTTTCATCTGTAAATAGTAGGTATTGCAATATGAAAACACATTATTTTCTAACACCAATTCAAGTAGGGATAGAACTTTGATAATTGTTCCCCTTGCTACTCCTTTGCTTGTTAAATATAATCTCAAATAATCCATCCCTATATCATTTGGAATGGATGTAAAAAGTGAGACAACATCCAAAGTAACTAATAACTCACTATCTCTCTCATTATTTTTCATAATATGTGTACCATAACTTTCTAAAAAATCCTGTGTATCTTTTAGTATGGAACTTGTGTTATTGACAATAGGACGAAGTTGTTTCTCAATAAATATCGATGTTGGTTCCATCAACCACCCACCTCCCGATACTATCGGTCTTAAAGGTGGGTTGACACTAGTTTTGTGTATTTTTGGTAGGCCCCGTATTACAGGGACAAGTGGATGCTCTACTAATAAATATTTATACAAATCATCATTGATAGTACTACACAATAGCATGTCGTACAATTCAGAGTGTACATTCTTGATCAAATTATTAAGCATTGCTTTGTTCAATATGCTATGTCTCATCATCACTCAACATATTAACCATACTATTAGCATAAGCTTCAGTATCTAAAATTACTATCGCACCACCCTTATCAGCCTGCCTAATGATTATTTTATCATTTTCCTGTAATGTCCTGATTGAACTTAGCTCTTCATATGTTAAATTAAAGAATTCTGGTTTATTCTCCACTTTATATATTTCAAATAAATCACGCTCACACACTTTCTCAAAAGTCTCTAAAATAGGACGTACCTGTGGAACAAAAACAGAAGGTTTTGAAAAAACATTCCTTATTCCCATCTCATTAGTACCAAATAACAGTTTCAGGCCAACATTGTGTATAAACATTTTCAAATCTAATATTATGTCAGTAATGTCCGAAGATTTCGATGGTATAAAAGAGAGACCATGACTTAATAAAGATCTCTCAACTTCTGACAAACGATGTCTAGACAAATTAACTATTAAGTTAGGGTAACGGGTCTCAGTATCTTTCTTTGAAATTCGTACCTGTCCTCCGTTGACTTTCTTTGAGACTCGTACCTGTCCTCCGTTGACTTCCTTTTGGCTGGACGTCCCCGTGGCGTCCAATTTGCCTCTGAGAACTGTCGAATAGGCAACGGAAAAGAAGGAAAGGAATTCTCCTTGTCGGTGAACATGTCCAAAGTATCCAGACCATGAGCAGGTTCAACATGGCAGTCTTTCTTTCTCGCCCCTTTCAGAACATCAATGCACATACTCGTAGTTAAAGGACATTCTCCTAGCATGGTAGTCCCATTCACACACAAACCTGCTGCTCCTGTGTCTCCCATAGACGATACTCCCATCGAAGGTGTAACTCCCACTGATGTAACTTCCGTCGAAGGTACTGCTTCTATTATAGGCGGGACATCTATCATGGGCGGGACCTCCGGTGATGTCACTGATGACAATGGAACAACTGGTGAGGAACGGACAGTAGCTGGTGAGGAACGGGCAGTATGTTCATTGTTCCTGACGATATTGTTTTCAATGTTCCTAACGATACTAAAGTTCTGAACATGGGAAACATGAGGTGCATTCACATCTGGTATTGACATCCTGCCATTCTCTCTCGGCCAAGAGAAGACCTGCCCCCCTTGAAAATCCTGTAGATCTCGTTCAAGTTTTTTCTTCTTGTCAGACAGCTGTTTCTGATCTAGGACTGTTAACTTCAATAGCGTATCTGAAATAAAAGACTGTTTGTCTTCCACATTGATTCTCTCTGATAAATCATTTTCTGCTGTCATGATATCCTGAAGTAAATTAGTTTCTATTTCTTGATATTGCTCAATTAACAATCTCATGTAACTGTTACTGGTATCTATATTTAGCTTTTGCCACTTGCTTAATAGATTAGGATATGTGGTGCCAAAAGTCGGCATCTTTAGCACCCTCAGACCCCTAGGTACTACCTTAAAAGATATGCAGGCCTCCATATGTAACCTTTGCCATTGAGTAATACGTAGTTTCTGAAGTGTGTTTTCAATTCTCCTAGTTAGTTGTAACACTTCTGTGTTTCTCTGCATTCTTCCAGACTTCCTTCCATCATTATACAACTCATCAGTCGTGTATTTAAGGAGCGGATTATCAGCCATTGCTGCTGCTCCCCACACCGTATTCACACTACCATTTCCATTTCCATTATGTATCTTGGAGCCATTTTTGGTTCCTTCAGCCATGTTCCAAAGCTGTCAAGAAAAAAACGAAGCAAAAAACTGTAACTCTCAAACAGGACAGCTCACGGATAAAGAGCCTCAAAGAGCAAAAACATATCTATCCAAAATGAACTGAACGAGGCTCACCACAGCAATGAGAAGAAAACCAACAATTTAATATAGTATAAAAAACACAAACTGCAGTAAAAAAGTAAGCGCTTTCACGTTACAAGAACGCTTCTTCAGACTTAAAAATACTGCTATCTGAACTTCCTTTATATAGTACAAACAATCCAATTAGCTACAACTTAATTAAATCATTAACTAATTCATCAGATAAAATCCATCAGAATACTTAAAGCAACAACTTCATAACTAGCTTTATACATATATTAAACACATATTCATTAAATAAATAAAGTAAAAACTCATATATTCTTTAATATAGAATATTATGGGTATGAATTAGCTAATATATATATATATATATAAAAATATAAAAAATATATGAATGTTGATAGACTATAAATATGTACATATATTTAAAAACTAATGAAATATAATAGTATAATATAATGTAAAACTAATGTGTACAGGGACGTGCTGCTAAAAATGGTTTCAGGGAGACCTTCTCATTCAGACCATGCCCCCTATGACTCTGCAGCCTAATAATCCATCTATTTTCACATTCTTCAGTGAAATTCCTTATATTCCCTAATCTATTTGTCTCTCTTATCAATTCAATAACATTAAAATTAAACTTATGTACTCTCCCATTATCTAGTGTGTGTCGTGCTAAAGCGTTATATTCATCTCCCTTACTAATAGCATACAGATGTTCCCTAATACGCTCTTTCAAGCTCCTATTAGTCTTACCTACATAAAAACCCGGGAATACGCAGCGCAGATGCCCATGGTAGAACTGATATTATGTCATACTTATTTGTGATTTGGATTACATTGGTACTGCACACATATCTACATGCGCCAACATCCACATGGCATAGTCGTTGTGGGCAACTTGACACCATTACTGTACATGTACACCATTGCATATCACTACTTGCGTTAGCTTTCCCCCTCTATCTGTTGACAACCTTACCACCGGCATGCAATTATGTGCAGCTGTTATACTTTGGTATGTACTATAGGTGCAGATAACAATTCAGGACATTCATACAGTTACTGCAGCAGGCATGCTGGGATAAACACACAGTCATAGCAGCACACTGTACTGTTACCAACATGATACTACTAATACACTTCTATGTAGTCACCCTGTGCATCAGCAATGTGTTTACCTGTTCCCGCAATGATGTTGGAGATTACAGGAGGTGGCACAGTGTCATCATATGCACAGGGGGTGGATTAGGTATGCCTGAGTCAGCCACTGATACCACCAATTGACATGTGTGTGTATGTGTGTTGGTGAGGGGCAGCAGTACAGGGTGGGGCAGTGTTGGTGCAGTGTGTGCATGTATGTGGTTGCCCTAGGTGTTAACATTTCGCATGTGTGTATGCACGCACACATTTCCACCTCATGGCTGCCATATACAGGGGTTTGTGGATAGCCACAGACTGCACCTGGCAGGCCATACAGATCAGTGTCTGTGTGCACGGACACGGTACCTGTGCCTGGCAGGGGTGCTATGGACCGTATCCAGTACAAAGCCAGACTGGGTACTGTCATCAGAAGCGGGAGTGTGTTGACTGGACACAAGTCCCTGTTGGGACTGTCCAGAGCCATGTGCACGTGGTCTCCTTGGGCGTTCCGATGACAGCACAGACCCAGCATTGCTGGGGCTGCTGCTGGCACTATGGGGCGTCTTGAGCCTGTTGTCATCCGCGCCAACTGCCAGCTGCTGCTGCTGCCGGCATACGGCCACGTCGACGCCGCAAATGCCCACCATTACCCTGGCTCATGGACATCTGGTTGTGGAACTGCTGTAATATGTCCCCACAACGTCTGTCTATGACATCGGTGAAGTTACGGATAGCATCCGCAATGTCACGCATACTGTCTGTCATGGCAGTGCGACATGCTCTCAGCTCCCTCAGACCCTGTCTGGTGTACCTTTCCATACATGACTGTGCCTGCATGACAGTCCAAAACATAGCTGAGGTTGACAGACCTCTTTGGGCACGTCGGCCAGAGGCAGTACGCCCACGGATGCTCCCACGAGAACCCATGGGCAACTGTCTGTGTGGTACCATCGGAAGACCCTGCCCATGGCTGCTGTGTGGGGATGCATGTGCCACAGGTACCACATTACCCTGGTCTATGCCCACTGTATCCTGTCCATCACCTAGGGACAATGGTGACAAAGGATGTACAGGCAGGATGACTGTGCGCAATGATGGGGTTGACAGCTGTGTACTGTCAATTGGCTGACCAATGGCAGACCCTGACACACCTTCCTGTACCATTACACAAATATCATCATTACCAGTAGCCGTGGCACAGGATTCAGGTTCCCTGCTGCAGGTCACCAGAGCAGCCCCAGAACCTGTGGGAGGAAGACAGGAAACACAGTTTACAGTCTCCAGACATTGTTACCAGTGATGCACTTATACACACATGCACACATGCACACATGCACACATGGACACATGCACACATGCACACATGGACACAGGCACACAGGCACACATGCACACATGGACACAGGCACACATGCAGACATGCACACGTGGACACATGCACACAGGCACACATGCACACATGCACACAGGCACACATGCACACATGCACACATGCACACGTGGACACATGCACACATGCACACGTGGACACATGCACACATGGACACATGCACACATGCACACATGGCCACATGCACACATGGCCACATGCACACATGCACACGTGGTCACGTGTACACATGCACACATGCACACATGCACACATGCACACGTGGACACATGCACACATGCACACATGCACACGTGGACACAGGCACACATGCATAGATGCACACGTGGACACAGGCACACCTGCACACATGCACACATGCACACATGCACACATGGGCACAGGCACACCTGCACACATGCACACATGCACACCCCACAGTATACACACAGAGCACTACTGAGTTACACTACTGTTACTAGCATTATCAGGACTATTATAGGTTATGTTAAATACACTCACCAGCATGGATGGCCTGTCTTGCTGTAACCCTGGATGGACCTGCAGAAATGATGAGATTAATGTCAGTGGGCACAACTGTGCCATTGATATTGCATATGATACAGTGTACAGAACAGTCAAGTGTACATATGGCATATTACCTGCATGCTCCATGTCGTGCTGCTGTGTGGAACCAGCCTCCATCATAATGCAGGTGTACTGCTGTTGGTGTTCCGGGGCTGGAGCCACAACACTTAGGAGTAGCCCCTCCAGTCTGGTGAGGGGGGGATGTGTGGCCACCCCACCTCCTGTGGTGACCTGTTGACTGTGGATATCTGATGCACGCTGCCGGACACTTCAGATTAAATCACTGCAGTGATGTCATACCTGCTCATATGTCCTGTTATGCGTGCCAATATCATTTACCCTACGGACAAGGTCTTGCCACAGTGCGGCCCTCTTCTGCTGATTCTGACTGGTGCGAGAAAACAGGATGTCATAATCCTGCACCAGGCTCTGGTGGATCTCCTCATCTTCTGCCACAGAGTAGGCAGGGTTACGCTGTCGCACCATCTCCCTGGAAGAGAACACAAACAGGATATCAGCAGACCATGTCAGCAATATATGGCACACATACTAAACATGATACTCATGTGTAGTGATATACTACTACTCCCATATGTTGCATGTGTGTGTGTCATGGTGGATACACAGGTACATGGCCAGATATCAGTGCTCAGCCAACACCTGTGCAACAATACCTGCCACATTCCACACAACATAGTAGCATGCCCCATCGGTCAGCACACACTGACAGGTGCAATGCACAACCTCACTCTGGGGGTTCATCCCAAGGTACTGTATGTGGGACACCGTCCACTACTGTGATGTGGACAGAAGTTACTCGGCCTGGATATACATATCCCACCACCACCACCTGCACAGTAGACTACTTTGATATGTATGTGATTAGGCAGTTATTCACTTGCTGGGACTGAGATGGTATCCATGCAGCACACTGGGCCAGTGGAAGCCACAAGCCACACTGCTGACCCCTTTGCAAATGCTTACCATGGACATGCCACAGATTGCATGGAACTTGCACACACATTTCTAACCCAGACCCTATGCACAAAGGTTAGGCATCCTGTCCGGTGGACCCCAGACAGAGGCAGATTGTATAACAATAGCAGGAGGCTACTGCAGGACAGAGCACATTCACATTAAGGGAAGGAATCTGTGGTCAGCACTGGTACTACACTACGGTCCGTCATAATAACGGCCACGGCCTACTCTGGGAGGGAAATGGACACAAACACTATGGATGACCACAAGGCCTTCTTCAGTTATGTTACACATATGGACCACATGCCTCAGATATGCTCTGTGCTAATACACACCTACTTAACATTCACCAAACACACGGATATTGGCAACAATCTTGCAGACATGTTCGGTGCACGTATCCCCCCTCCTTCTCCCCCACCAGTTGAAATATTTATCACAGCTGGATGTAACCTCCCTATCATCTTACATGTCCAGGTGAGGGCCACCCTCAGCAGAGAAGAACACACAGCATCACTGTGACCTCGTGGTATCCCTGGATGTGTGCTACCGGCACTCCGAGAGGACATACAACCGCATATAACACTGATAGTTTATCTTGGCCATACTACAGGATATGTACCTGGACAGTGGCATACAGCAACAGTGGTCCCACACCACTAAGGGGGCACCTCGACTGACCCTGGGAATTACCACATCATATGCATAATGGGCCTGGTCTGCTAAGCTATGGAATTATGCAGTATGGGATGCATATGCAGTGACATCGGGTACCTGCAGACACTTGTTCCCAGCCAGTGTGCCTTTGGGATGGGCTGATCCTGACTTTTGAACCTTGCTGACCTTTCAGAGCAGTCACTACAGCCATTGCTGGGCCAATGCACAGACAACTGCTGCCAGGATCATGGCCTAAGACTGATTGACATGTAATGTATGGTCATCCCCTTTTGGTGGAACTACGTACACACAACATATCACATGGACATACCTATGGATACAGACCTATGACACATTTGGAGGGTTCACAGTATGCACACTATTAACCTGCTACTTTGCATTACCTCTGTTTGTCGCAGCTGGTTGTGTTACCACAGCTTCTGCTTGCTGCTGCTACTGTCAGTGCTGACAGCTTCGGGTGACAGAGTCACAGTGTCTAATTTTTTTTTTTTGCTCTCTCTCTCTCTCTCACTTCTCGCTCTCCCTCTGTCTGCTTACAGACAATGCAATTAATGTATTGCATGTGGGGAGTGTTAGCACTGGGTGATTTTGTAGGTATCTGCATAGGTCCATGTGATGGCCTCTGCACCAATTGTAAGCCAGCATTTGCTAATTGCATACAGCCAGTTGTGTACTGATTGCAGTTCTCACTGTGATTTCAGGTCAGTGCTATAAAAGGGTATGTGGGATAGGCGTTGCCCTTTCAGATTGTGAGGGCGGGGACCATGCTGGTATGCTGTGGACAGTGTACTGTGAGTGTAAAGGTTAGTATCTCTCTCATGATTCCGGCTGTGTTGTATATTCACATTTCTCCATTCCTCTCTCATGTTCCCTGTAGCAAGTGTGTATGCACATTGACTCCTACAACTATATATAGATATATATTTATATATATATATGTACATATACATACATTTATATATGTACTTTAACTGACCTTATTATCTACAAGCTGCCAACTAGCATGGCTGTTTCTGTTCACACACTACTATTATGGAAATCCAGTAGTTTTGACAGTAATTTTAAATGACATGCTTTGTGTACTACACATCCTATATTCCCTTTACATTCATCCCTACTATTACATGTTATATTTATTTTAGCACAATGCTTTTGTGTAAGAGTCATGGCTTAGTGGTAGGTCGTACAGACTAGTGTTTCCAAGGTCCTGGGTTTGGGACTGACAGTGGGATTTTATTTTGCTTTTGAACTGAGTACAGGGCCTGTCAATCAAAGTGACTAAGGCACTTTTAAGCAGTTGTAACCGGGTTAGCACTGGTTTACACGGAGCTCACGCATGCGTACTGGCGGTTAGCTCCGCGCACACGTACGCGCACCCGCTTACAACCGCTTAACGGTGCTTACTCTGGCGCACACCCGCGCTATTTTCTTTGAAAGAAAATAAAATGGGGAGACAGGAAAGTGGTGAAAAAGGGGTCACAAAGAGGGTAAGACAGTAGGGAAACAAGCTTGGGATGTGCAGGAGGGATGTAGGTAAGGCCCATAGCTGCCCATTTCTTCATCAGCAACAGCTGTGCATATGTATGTAATTTGGTGTGACATTTGAAACCTTCCACCCCTGAGAGAGGTGTCAGGACAACAATAATACTTGTTGTACAGCCAATTGTAATTGATAGGTTCCATGTCCAGCAGACATGTGTGCGGAATGGGCAGCTATGTATGGTGCGTCATTTTTTTGTGGGTACAGAGTGCCCTTTTTTTTTTTTTTTCAGGTGAGAGTGGTATGTCAGGTGAAGGGAGTCGGTACAGCTGGGGAGGTAGGTTGGGTAGGTAAACAGACAAGACAAACATGATGCATACAGGGGCGGTGTATGACACATGTGGGGGGGGTTACACAATTGACGGGGACGGAGGTTTGGATATCCAGAGCCCATGAGCCCACAGATGGCAACAGTGGAACTGATATCCCCACCCATAGGCAGTTGCCACTGTTCCTTCACTGCCCAGGAGGGGCTGTGCTGGGGGCTGTGTAGGCCGGGCAACAGGCATGCCTGTTAGTTGCGCCACCCATGCCTCGAGCTGGCGTAGGGGCTCGAGAACAGAGTCCCGAATCTCCCTACGCACCACAGTCCGGACGCTACGGAGGGTGAGTGGTGGTTCTCCTCCGGCCACACTTGCAGAGGGGGGGCAAGCCCCATCCCCTGCAGCGCTTCCACCCGCAGGTGGCACAGGGCCACCGGAGGAGGGTCCGGACTCGGCACTAGTGCCAGGTGCACTTGCCAGCTGAGGTGGGAGAGGTGGGTCCGCTGGAACCCGCCTTCCCTGCCGTCCTATGTTTTGCATTATGTCATGACAGTTTGGGTTAGTGACATATAATACCATTCACAATTAGTTGTAACAGCATGCATTAGTATTCCCATTAACCAAACACCCAGATATTCACACCATTGAACAGCGTGCATAACACATGCATAATTTGAACAGAAATACACAGTCCAACAACATGCAGGGTTAATTGATGGCAACAGGCCATCAGGTGTGGATGTATGAACAGGGCAGATGCATCAACAGACATGCAAATATATATGACCCAACAGGACAAACGTCCAGGGGTGTTAATTGTGATTGCACATACCATTTTCACGTGGAATGGGTTATATGTGGTTATAGGGTGGGGTAAAGAAAGTAATATTAACACCTTCGAATAACAATACATATGCTGTACATTTCATATAGCTACAGTTATATACACACTACTGTTCTAACTACAGTTTCCTATATGATAACTATTTCAACTTGGTGATAGGACTGTTAATGCAACATCAATATACATTTTATTGTTCTTCATACACATTCATATCTAGCTTTGTTCAGCTACATCATCCTGCTACATTTGCTTTATATAGCTGTAGACAAGTGTGGATGTTTGGTATATCAGACAATAATCCTATCTGCATATTGCAGACTGAGAGCAACATATCCAGATTTTGGGATACACATTCCAGATGCAGCAACACTTTGAACAGATTTCGCTGTTTGTTTTTGAATCTCGCATGCATTTCATTCTGTCTTGACTGCAGTATACTTTATTCAGGGGTTATTACTACTGTATTGCTGGATTCATGACACTTTCTCACACTCTCTCACTTGCTTTCATTTTACTATTCAGGATGGTACTTACTTCTAGGCTTTATTGACATGTTTTACCTGTAGTTATTACAATCCTTTCCAGCAGTCTCACTTCTGTCATGTTTCAGTATTTCCACAGGGATATATTTCACACATGTGATTTCATCATCTTCTGCAGCTATACTTTTCAGCCTGCTGCAGGTTGTGTACTATTTTCTTACAGATAGGGCACTTTTATTTCAGAATATATGTCAGACAGTTTCATTTTTCGGTTTAACTTACAGGCTGAAACACACTTTTGTAATCAAGCAATACTTGCAGACACTTTCACACTGTTACTTGCAGATTTTATTCCTTACTGACTACACTGCACTCTTTTGCTGACTGTCATACTTTTATATTTCTTTACAGTTACTGGTAGTGGATTACTGACCTGCCTGGTGGTGCAACCGCACCAGCCTATCGCCATAGGCTCTGCGGTTCGCAGAACAGACACCTGCAGCTGTAATATAAATGAAGTAATATTGGAATACACATCTCCATAATATCAGCTAGTTTAATTTCTTACATACATAATTAAATGTTACTTACTCAGTAGTGGGGTGTTGGGTGTTTGCCGGGCCTCCTGGATCCAAAGGTTCAGTTAGTCCTGCTTGCGTCTCTTCAGTTCCGCATGGTGGTGACGGACCTGCTCACCAGTCCTTGGAATCCCTGTGGCACTGGTGAGATCATGAGCCAACCGGTCCCACGCCTCGGCCCTGTATGCTCCCCAGAGGACCTGGCCCTGCATGAGTTGGGCCTCATGATTATGGACTAGGAGCCAGACCATGTACCTGGACTCCTCAGCACCCCACCTCTGTGCTCGAAAGCAACTACCCTCTCCTACTCCTGTCATTCTGCCTGCAGGTCAGTTCTACAATCGTTTATGTTGTGTATTCCCGCCTATGGGGCTTATATAGTCCGTTTTTCCCGCACATATCTGTGATTGGCCATTTTGAAATTGTATCAACTTCAGTAAACATGCATTGTCATGCTCTAGTTTGTATTCATTCCTATATATTAGCTATTATTGCATTTCTAGGTACTGCTGGCATGGCTTAGTGGTTCTGTACCTTGACTATGGTGTATAGTATCCTGGGTTCGAACCTGGCCACTGCTTTTTATTTTTCATGACTGTCTAGACATGCTGAGGGGTGCGTCTGTGTAAAGGCAGTTTTGATACGTTTTGCTCAACGTTGCCCGTCGGTTAGCTTGTTTGCACGGTGCGCAGCTTCGTGCAAACGGGGTACGCTGGTTTAAGCCTCATTTGGCTATCGGCACGCATATTACGCTCAGCTCAGTTAGGGGCACATAGATTTAGCATGTTAGACCACTGCTCAGCTATGGGCACTCATTTTGCACCAGTTAAACCACTGCTCATCTACGGGCAGATGCACTCACTCTGTTAAACTGTAGCTCAGCTATGAGCACATCTGGCATTTTTTATTCTTTTGTTACCTCACATTTCTTCAGTATAAATGGGCTATTTCATTACATTTTACATAAATTGTGGTTTTATGTGTACATATTTGTCAGGGACTTGTTTCCTGCTTATTTTGCTAAAAAAAAAAATCGGTGTTGTGGGGGCTTCAACTATGAATGCCTGCTCTTCAGCCAACATCTCTACCGCTACGCTATTGCTTCCTGGCTTATTTTGCATATTTAGTTCTTATATGCTTTCCCACTGACTGCTAACTGTAGCTGCACTACGGCACGCCAGCAAACAGCGCACTCACGGTTAAACATTTTTACAATTTAAAAAAATATATAAAACGTGTTTATTTATATGTTTTCTGTTCATAGTCTGTGGGGGCATGTGTTGTGTTCTGTTTATTCACATTTCCGTGGACTCTGTCGTGGGTGTTTACTTTGGGTACTTTTCCTCTTCTGGGGGCGTGTCCGCTTACAGGGCTCGGCCTATGGACATGCCCCCTACTGTCTTACACGGACCGTGTTGGCCTTAAGTGTGATTCAGCATGCTCTCATGAATATGCAGAGCATGCTGACATCACTCCGTTTAACTGCAGCCTCCGTGTATGAGTTATAACTCTTACACGGAGGCTTCGTGAATCCTGCCCATTATTAAAAGACACCAATTTTCAAAATAATGTGCAAGTTTTAGATATATCACACATGCAAAACAACTTAGACTTAAAGACTAAGCCTATGGATCTAGGTAATGGGGCAATCACTGGAGCAGGTATATTTCCTACATATGGAGCTGTTAAAGCTATTAGGAAATTATGTAAATTAGCCAAGTTGCTGGAGATATTAGTTAATAGTGCTTTTCAGACCATAAAGGACAACACTATCTATCAGGACACATCTGCAGATTATGAGTGAGGTGGCATTAAGCCTGTATATTCAAACCAGATTACAGTAGTTAGTAATGCAGATATGAGGTAACTATAAAAGAAGGTCCCTGGAAACTTTCATCAGGGACCTCAGGGGGAGCTGTTAGACCGAAGGTTTTTCTTTATTCTTAGTGAGTTGACTATAGTACATTAAAGTAGAATAAACCTGAAAATATAGACTCAGACTTGTGTTTTCATGTATGCATTCAGTTTCAGGAAAATACAGTTCTGTATGAAGAAAAATATAATATTACTTGTTAAGCATGAGATGTGCAGAAATAACAGTTTTCAGGGAGAGCTATTGAATGTTCCTTTCTCAAGGGAAAGATATGTGTACTTGCAATGGAATGCTAGATAAAGAATAGACTGTGAGGCATGTGCAAGACAAGGCTCGGAAAGCAAGGCTAACAAGGCATGTAAAACATTACAGGGTTTTGGTATCATCAGGAAATACTTCAGACTGATATGCAAAAGGTCTTTACAGTGCAAACACTCAAGCCTGAATATAGAAATCAAGTCAAATATCAATACTATTCAGAGGAAAAGACTGTTTCAGTTGTTATTTTTCAGGAGAATAAGAATATACATGCAGAAACTTTGGATGTATTTATCAGTATTATTACTGTTATCCAGCATTCCAGAATTTCTACAGACGGTTAATGTTGATCAGAACTGTTATTGAAGACAGTACATATATTTGGATATTTCTAACATCTAATAAACCATTCTTTTCCAAACTACAGTGTGTGCAGAATTCATGTTGAAAGTACAAAAAAGTCTTGGCCTATAAAGGAAAGACTGGCACCTGTTAAGCACAAGTTTGGGAAATTAACAGATAAAGACATTCATTCCAGTCGTTTCCAGTATCAATACTTTCACTCAGAACTACAGCTTCTTCTTCTTCTTTCAGTTTTTTCCCAGTGAATCACCTATCCACTCATGATTGGCAGTGGAGTTTTTACAGTGCCGAGTTGCCAGCCCGGCACCCAACCTTCCATAGAAGGCACACACACTCACGCCTAGGGCCAATTTAGAGTGTCCATTCCACCTACAGCATGTTTTTGGGATGTGAGAGGAAACCGGAGCACCCGGAGGAAAGTCATGCTACCACAGGGAAGACATGCAGACTCTGCACAGAAGGCACCCCAGCTGAGGATCGAACCGGAGAACCTCTTGCTGTGAGGTGGCAATGCTAACCGCTGTGCCACCATGGCTACCCACACTTAGAATACAGCAACCTTAGCTAAGTAGCAAATGCTAGTGATTTTACTCAGAGCCAGTGCTACTAATATCATACAGTGTTACCCTGTGTGTTGCAAATGAGTCTGATAATGGATGACATATATTTACTCCCATGACCAGAACTTTGTCAATCACTACGATTTTGACAGAAACATCATATAAAAGTTAGTAGCCCTGCTGCACACAAATGGACTAAGTATGATGCATGGAATTCTTATAAATGTAGACATGAAGGTTCATGTGACATCACCAATTCATGCTATGGAGACCTTGCAAGTGTCTGACAGGGAGCACATTAGGAGTTTCACAGATATCACCCTCTCCTGTCTCTTAATATAATGCTACAGCTGGTGGAAGAGCCTATACGGATTCCACAAAAAGCAAAAAAGAGAACCACCCTCATGCATGCATTATATGACTTATCTTAATTTCCTGAAGTCCTGGAGCTATTGATAGTACCTATATTGCCATCAAGGCCTTTGCTCTACATGGCATTCAGTATATCATCTGGAAAGACATCCACTAAATCAACTCCCAGCTGGTATATAATGCACATGTATTATATACATTGTGTCTGTGTGCCCTTCAGGCAATGCTCATAATTCCCTCATCTAGTATACATGCAACCTTCAACTGTATTTTGCACAGGGTGACAGGGTTATCTGGTCAGCATAAGTATACTTACAACCTACATAAGCCAGAATATGATGCTCCCTTTGATGTAGGCAGCAGTCACTCCTAATGGTGTCCACTGTTGTGTGCTGTAGGTGTCACAGGTTATGCCTTAGAATCATGGTTGATAACCCCCCCCCCCCATCTGAAACCCTTATACTATGGCTAAAATATAATGCAACCCTAAATATCTGCCAAGGAAGAACATCAATGAACATGTATTCACACTCCTAAAGACATGCTTCTATTGGTGTGGACATAACTGGTGGTACATTACAGTAAGCACCTGAGACTTAGAGTCAATTATGTGTGAGTGGACTATGTTACACAGTATTGCAACATGAAAGTATCACCAGCTTTGGAATATGCTAGTACTGTCCAACAGACCTGTTGTAGGAGAAGATGAGGAGTCAGGCACAATGTCTTTGGCATGACCAGCAGCAGCTGCATCCCATGCTCGGTAGAGGTGGGCAGAATACACTGTAAAACTAGCAAATAGACAGCATCCGCTCCACAACTCTGTATAAGATAGATGTACCATAGAATAAAAATGATGCATGCATGCATTAACACACCTAAGCTATGCATTACAGAGTACTGACCGATCATGCTGTTCATCTGGATTCCCTTACCTAAACAGACCAGATGGAAAGTAGGACAACAATCATAATAATTTGCAAATGTAAGATGAAGAATAGTGCCAGATGACATCAATGGCAATATATCAGTGAATTTCAAGGGAAGTGGATATGGCAGACACTCAGGATGGTACTAGGTTGGGGATCCAAGGATTATATCCATCAGTGTCAGGGTTAAGCATCTATGTTGTGAACATTGGCCAGGCATACCATGTGGCTTGGAGAGTCAGGGCTGGGTGTGTTCTGCATGATGGATGAGCTAAAACATCAGGGTAATGTATGAGAACCCTGCTGTTGCTCCCTCTACAAGCATCTTATAGATGGACTGCATCCAAGATTCTCTGTGACCAAGACTAAGCATAGCACTCTAATGGTCATGATGGGATACTGTATATCTCTATGAATGACAATGACTGGCCTGATGAGGCATCATAGCCATGGCGCCAGATGATACATGGACCACAACCATGAGACTGACCATGATGAGGTATGATGGTTTCCATGTCCAGGGGTTACAGTAATGCAGTCTGCAGAACAATGTATGTAAACTGCATAACCTGCCTGTGACTGTCTACTACATACCTAGACAGCTGCAAGACCTTGGCTGGTATGGCCTGTTGAGCACAACAATGGGCATTTGCAAGACTTTGCATTGCTGCACCAAATGGATGTCATGTGAGCTACCAATGACCTCAGCAATTATGTTTACTCTAAGTTCTTATATGCCATTCCTTCTGCTTCCACTGTAATTTGTCCTGACACTGGCCACATAATTTGTTCACCATCTTTGCCATGGCATGTGTAGTAGCTGTCTCTGCTTAAATCACTGACATACACATCTGCTGATTGATGTAAAGTGTGGATCCCAAAGCTGGAAAATACCTTTTTTAATGACAGTGATGGCCACTGGCATACCTCTCCCCAGGGGTCTGTGCTTAATATATGACATCTGTGGTGGTAACTACGGTGAAATCTTGGTGGGACTTACACTGACAAGACTTCCAACTCTAAACACAGCTGATTATAGAGGATCAGTCTATCCCTTCAATATCACCTAACATGATGTGAATGCATGCATGCATATCTTTCATTGTTAGCATTGCTGTCAGTGCCATACTGTTTGATATGACTGTGCCATGTGCAAATTGCTATCAACATCGGCCAGTGGTGACCTTCTGACATCAGACATGTGACATCGTACTGTGCTGGACTCTCCGCAGTGAGATCTGTGGAGGCATAATGCTGATTTATCTTTAGAGTTGTTGTAACATAGGCTTCATTCTACCAGCCTCTGGAACAGAGGCTAGTATAGACCACTTATGCAAATAGTATATGTGCACATACATACATACATACATACATATTTATTTGCAGTTTGTAGCAATTGCAGCTCCAATGTACCTGGAGAGCAGATATGCATAAGTGTTTTAATGAATAATCTCTTCTCACAGGTAAGTCAATGCACAGCTTGAACTGTGCAAGTGATTACCAAAATTGTGCATCCCCAAAAGATACTTTCCACCTGCAGGTATGAGGATTTGCTGACTTACCCAAAATGGGCATACCTAAACGTTCTTCATCTCTATGAGATGCTTCTTTGTTGGACATACACCCCCTGAAGAGGACCCAATTGCTGATGATGTCTTTTGCCTTTGTCTTGGAATACAATATCATATCAGTGATCCTATGCCATAACTGTGCTAGTGACCTATTATGGGTCCCCACAGCAATGATGCCCTGCATCACCACCTGACACACCTGGTCTCAGAAAACCTTGACAGATTTGTCTTCTTCCAGGATGCTCAGGCCATGTGTGCATATGGCCTGCAGTTACACTTTCATTCCCTGGATCCGTTTTTCAACTGCTGTAATTCTGTTGGGCCAGTGACATGATTTGTAGACCTGTGTGTTATTCAAGTTGTTCAGTGCATGGATGTGCATGACTGTCTTTTGTAGATGCCTATGATTTGGCACTGGACAGCTTCCTCCATTTGGTGTACACATGCATGTTTGCTATAGTGCTATGACCATTTCTACCTTATGTCTACCCACCTCTTTGCAGGGCTAGTAACTTCTGAACTTGGGATTCACTGAGGAAACCTTAGAGTGTGTTGTCATGACTGATCATTGACAAACCAGTAAAAAAAGTAAAGACTTCCAAAATGCTAAAAGGACGACAACAGGCAGCACGGCAGTTCCAAAATTAATTTTATCCACAGAAATAGTGAAAGGACAGTAATGTAAGCACTTTCATCTTGCTTCTTTGAGCAAGACTTCTTCAGACAACCAAAACTAATACAAAATGCAATTATTTAACAATGTCACATGCAAACATCAATTAACTTTTAAAAACATCAATTAACTTTTAAAAAACATCAATTAACTTTTAAAGAACATGCTACAAATATCTAAAATCTTTTAAATATAAAAGCTAAATGAGTAAATATGTGCAACACTGACCAAGTGTAAACATAAGGATGACCTTATTATACAAAATTGTACATGTAATTGTTTAATCCATAAAATACTGTCAGCCTAAACCTAATGTTACCTAGACTAGCTACTTAAATACTAATATATATTTAAAAATATGCATGCATGTACATGTCTAGTTCCACTACAAATTAAAATACCAAGAAGTAGAATTATATAAAAATACATATAAACAAAAAAGTATATATATATATATATATATATATATATATATATATATATGTAGTGTATATATATATATATATATATATATATATATATATATATATATATGTAGTGTATATATATATATATATATATATATATATATATATATATATATATATATATATATATAAACATATACATACAATTACCTTTGCAAACTCTTTAGTTTTAATACACAAGATAGGGAACACAAATCATTTAACCCTGGAGTATTTTAGGCATTCAATTTTATTTGCCATAATAATTCGCACAGTTCAAGTTAGAGGGTGAGGGTCCCCCCCTAAGATCTTGCCCGATCTGCTCTATTACCCTGAAAGTGAAAGTGTGCTGAGGATGTTCATGCACATGCTTTGCTAACGCATTCCCTAATTTTAACCTCCTAATACTATAAGCATGTTCGTACACTCGGTCCTTGAATCTACTGTCAGTCTTACTGACGTAGCAACAAGGGCAGATGTTACAGGAGGCCAAATAGACAACTCCTTTAGTGGCCCAATTAAATCTCTTATTTCATAGGTCCATAGGTTCATAGGTAGGTACTAGGCTATCTGCCCGAAGGCATTTATAAGCCTAGCTGGAATGTGTTGGCTTTCGCTGCCTCCTTAGATTAGTTCCCTTTGCCTCTGTCCAGCAGAGCCATTGAAGTGATCCCTGGAGTAAACTTTCTGTTTCCCATCAACTCGTCAAGGTTTCTCTTGAAGAGGGTTAGTGAGGAGCTCTGCCTAATGTAGATTGGAATCTTGTTCCAGGGCATGGGAAGTCTCTGGGACAGGAATCTATCCCTCCAGCATGTCCTAATTATTGTTGTGGTGAGGTTTAGCTCCCTGGAGCATGTGGCTCGAGAGGATATGGTTTTCTTTAGGTGGAGCATGTCCATCAATTCTGGGTTGGACATGGCCTTGTATGTCAGGCAGAGATCATCACTGAGTAGGCGGTATGCAACCGAGTACAGCTGGAATTTCTTCAGTCGAGCTGCATAGGGCATCTGCTTGAGGCCAATGATCCTCTTGGTGAGGTACTTCTGTGGTCTTTCCAGTTGTTGCAGGTGTCTTGTAAGGTACATCCCAAATGGGGCATTGTACTCTATGATGGGTCTGATGAGTGATGCATAGAGGGGCCCAATGACCTCTTTCGATCTGGATGCAAACCCTTTTGTGATTAGGTGGGCCTCATAGAAGGATTTTCTAACCACTTTGGCAATGTGATTATCAAAGGAGAGGTTACTATTTACTTGGGTCCCCAGATTCCTTATTACATCTTCCGTATTTAGGGGGCTACCACCTATGTGGAAGTTTGTGGGTACTTTGTTTTTTCCAAAGGGGATGACTATGCACTTTGAAGCCATGGTTTTGACACAATGTATCTGTCTCAGTGCGACCCTTTTGGAGGATGTCTGTGTCAGCCGGAGAGTCAACTATAGTCCCTAGTTTGCAGTCATCTGTGAACTTGGTCAGCCATAGTCCTCCTGTGCTTGCGTGTACCTTTGAGAAGTATATGCCAAACAGGAGGTGTCCTAGGACTGAGCCCTGGGGAATGCCACTTGTAACCAGTTTAGAGTCAGACCTAGCTCCCACAACTCTTGCCATGTGGGTTCTGTCCTTGAGCCAGTTGGCAACCCATCTCATGACGTAGGGGTTTATGTTCAGGCTGGTGAGCTTGTCTATAATACCTGAGTGAGAAATAGTGTCAAAGGCCTTTGCAAGGTCTAGGTAGGCTGTGCGGACCACCTTTCCCTCAAAGAAGTCCACCAGGTTTAGGAGGCATGATCTGCCCTTAACAAAGCCGAACTGGGTAGGGTCCAGTGTTTGGAGGTTTCCAATGTCTCTGTTAATGAGATCCATGATGATGTGCTCCATAGCTTTGCAGACCAACCTAGTCAGGCTTATAGGTTGATAGTTCCCGGGGTCCGTTGTGGCTCCACCTTTGTGGAGTGGAATAACCATTGCTGTGCACCACTCTGTGGGCACTTAGCCTGTGGAGAGGCTGAGTTTCAACAGGGTGTTTAGGTGAGGGGTTAGTTCATCTTTGAGCTCGTGTAGGACGCAGCCTAGGACACCGTCCAGTCCCATTGATGCTGTGTTTTTGGCTTTGGAGAAGGCTGTTTTAACCTGAGTGTCTGTGATTTCAGGGGCACTACTTTCTTGTGGTATAGTTATGGGCTCTTTTGGGGGTGAGAGTGGGGTGAAGTTTGCACTGAACCTGTCTGCCAGGATGTTGGCTATATCAGTCAGTTCAGAGTATTTTGTGCCATTCTGCACTAACTTTGAGCAGATCTGAGAATTGCCACTTAGATTCTTGACATAGCTAAAGAATGCCTTGTGGTGATCTTTGGAGTCCAAGGCAATTTTTCTTTCGAAGCTAGCCTTGGATGATTTTATGAGGGAATGTAGTTTCTTGTTGATACTGATCAGGGATGTCTTCCCTTCTTGGGATTTTACTCTTTTCTGTACTAGTTTTCTCCTTCTATTGTATAGCTTGTTTATGGCAGGGGTCCACCAGACTGGTTTCCTTTTCTTGGAGGAGTGAGTCTTGGTTTTGTTTGGGATAGCACAATCCATGCATTCTTGAAGGTGCCTGCAGAGTGCATTAGTAAAGGATTTTGCAGCTTGGACAGTGTAATCCTTTAGCATGGCGGCTTTGAAATTTCCCAGCTCGGTCTTAAGTAACGTGAAGTTTGCTTTTGAAAAGGTTTTCACGGTGGTTTCTTTGACCAGGGGTAGTGGCAAAATGTGGATATCCAGAGTGAATAGTTTATAGTCAGATCTAACCAGCGAGGGGTTGATCTTCGCTTTGGAACACCGGTCGCCCATGTTGGTTATGACCAGGTCCAGTATGTTGTCACCTCTGGTGGGGGTGTTGACCAGTTGATCCAGGGCGTTTGAGTTTATAAATTCTAGGAAATGTTGGACAAGGGAGTTTGTACTTAAGTAGTTCTCCCAATTAATGTTTGGGTAATTGAAATCATCTAATACCAGGGTGTTTGGTAGGACCTTTATGTTTCCCAGTGTTTCCAGGAATGCGGAGTGGGGGTCCTGGGACATGGTGGGTGATCTGTAGCAAGCTATAATTTGAATAGCAGTTTTGCCCATTGTTAGTTGCACGTGGATGATCTCTGAAGCATCGTGCTTTGCCACTAACCTTGAGGTGTGGGTATCCCTGATGAATATGGATACTCCCCTGCCTTTTGTATTTCGGTCCGAGTTTTGTGGCCGAAATGTATGGAATGAGTTGTAGCCTGGTAGTGCTGGGGTGCTCTCTGGAGCCTTAAACCAGGTTTCTGTTACTGCACATATATCAATTATTCTCTATACTGAGAAGTGCCTCAAGTGCATGCATTTTGAGGTTTAGACGTCTGGCATTGAGTAGCATTACCCTCAGTTTTTTGTTACTTGTGCTGTTTACGGCGGTGGATTTGTCTTTTGAGCCTTGCCTAAAAAAGGCACTATGGGAGTGGCAAGAGCCTTGGCCAGTATTCGAAAGCCTAAGGGTGACAGGTGCAAGCCGTCTCTAGCGAAGCAGCACGGCTTGTTGAACATGTCATTCCAGGCTGAAAGACACTGGATCCCCTTTGAATGACACCAGAAGCTTAGCCAATTGTTGAAACTGATATTTTTTTCTCTATACCGTGGCATCATTCTTGGTGAGGGCAGGATGCTACTCAGGGTCATACCGGCCTGGGCTATGTGATCAGAAAGCTCTTCCATGTCTCTTTTCATGTAGTCCAGGAAGGTATGGCTCAGGTCATTCACACCAACATGGACAATGACAGAGTCATATTTGTACTTGTTCTGGAGTGACCTGAGTGCTTGTGTTATGTGGCAGATCCTGGCACCCGACAGGCAGCTAACAATAACCTTCTCCTTGTTCAGCCTAGTGAGTGGGACATCAGTGTGCCTGACTATAGAGTCACCTATTACTAGTGTGTTGGGTATGTTATTTTGCCTTAAGGGCTGTGATTGTGTGACACACATGTTTTGTGATGTATGCGTTTCATGGTTTGTGTTGGGGGGTGGAGGTTGCTTGGATATCTGCTTTGGAGGTCTCTGTTGCTTCTGCAGATTTTTATTTAGAGCCTCCGAGTATGTTTTTGTGTATTTATGTGTGTTTTTTGCCAGTGATGGTTTCATAGGTCTATGTTAGACTGGTGGTGTGATGCAAGTAATTCCCTTCTCCTCATGACTGCCTGGTCCAGTCTTGGGTTGAGAGAGCTTAGCCTCCAGTTTGGCTGTATAATTGCATCTCTCGCATGTATTAGTGTTTGGTGGAAGGAGGAGAGGGTTGTCTGTGTACATGAGGCATTTGTAACATTGCCTCAAAATGCCCAGATTCACCAGATGGACTGGAGAGTACACCTGAAACTGCCCTTTGGATATGCCTGGATAGGTACAGTGAACTGTTTTACTGATTGGCTGGTAAGGTCGAATAGTGATCCTTGTCCTTCTCTACAGTATAGGGGGGTGGGTCTAGTGCTAAGGTTTATTAGTGCTTGCTATGAGTTTTAAGCAAGTGCCAGTATGAGAAGTGAATGGTTTGAGTGCTTAAGTTGAAAGTTTGTCTAGTTCCAAGGGAAAAATTGAAGAGTGGACTCGTGGAGCCAGAAATAGTTATACCCTAGCTAACCGGCACTGCCCGGCATGCAAAACCGTGCAGATGCGGGTTTTATAGCAGGAAAATAAAAGAGATAGAAATTAGCCCAAAATGACCAATAAACTACTAATTTCTGGGCTGAAACCACTCCTCCAGGGACAGATAGGCTGCTCAAAACTCCCTCTCTCACAGTGAACAGAGAAGCTTCCTTCTATCCAAGTAAGGTATGGGCAAACACAGAAACTTGTAACACAGCCCTGAATTCAGCACTAACCTGAAAACTAGACTATACTAGCTTAGAAAGGTGGGAAAACAAGTATATATATATATTTTTTTCAGAAAATAAAGCATTTATATAATATTTCCTACCCCTGATGGAAAAAGTGTTACCCACCTCCAAAAATCTACACTGGGAGCAACTCTTGCATTTATACATGCCCGGAGCTCTCACAACTGTAGTTTTTTTCCCCTGTCCAATAAACTCTTGAGGTTCAACCCTCTTCTATAAACAATGTTGGGTCTTGGTTCAGGAATAGAGCCAAGATCTGTGTCTGAACTAAGTAAAGTCCAATTTTTATATAAAATTTGTCATACTATATTAGCATCAATGCTAAATGAAGTGATGAACATCACCTTAAATGAATTCACTCTGTTAAGTTGGTTCTGCTCAACTAAAGATGATGAAGTGTTATGGGCTTCGTAACTAGTTGTATGGATTGGGGTAAATACTCCATTGTTTCTCTTATGTTGTACTTGCAAATATTATCTCTTCCAACAGTTGGCTAGGGAATCCCCATTTCAAAAACATTCCCTTCAAGGTTTGACATTCGGTGAAAATGTTTTCATCGTCAGAAACCATGAGGGTTGCCCTCACCAACTGACCCTTAACAACAGATCTGTTTTGTTGATAGGGATGGCTACTGGTGAAATGGGGGAAGGAATTGGAATAGGTGGATAGTCTATGTATCTTGGCTTTGAATATTTTGTTCACCCTGTCCTCATATAATTCTGCATCCAAATACAGGATGCTCTCTGTACTTGAACAATATGTAAAGGACAAAAAAATCATTGAGTCAATCAAATAATTTATAAACTTATGAATGTCCTCCATTACACCATCAAACATAATGAACACATCATCCAAATACTTAGTATAGTAGTAGATGTCACCCTTAAATTCATTGTTGTTGAACACAAAGTGTTGTTCCCAATGGGCCAAAATTTCAAAAATTCTTAAATTCTTAAAATTCTTAAATTGAACTTGTACAAGAATTTTTGGATTTAATTTTGACCAATAATTATTTCATGTTTGAAGGGAGGTATTATTTACAAAAGACAGGTGTCACAATGGGCTCTCTATGTAGGGCTAGTTTTGCCAACCTCATGTTTTTGAAACGGGGGTACCCTAGCCAACTATTTGAAGAGATAATATTTGAAGTACAACATAAGAGAAACAATGGAGTATTTACCCCAATCCTTACAACTAGTTATGAAGCCCATAACACTTCATCATCTTTAGTTGAGCAGAACCAACTTAATAGAGTTAATACATTTAAAGTGACGTTCATCACTTCATTTAACATTGATGCTAATATAGTAAGACAAATGTTATATAAAAATTGGACTTTACTTAGTTCAGACACAGATCTTGGCTCTATTTTTGAACCAAGATGCAAAATTGTTTATAGAAGAGGGTTGAACCTCAAGAGTTTATTGGAGAGGGGTAAAACTATAGTCGTGAGAGCTCCAGGCATGTATAAAGGCGAGAGTTGCTCCCAGTGTAGATTTATGGAGGTAGGTAACACTTTTTCCATCAGGGGTAGGAAATATTATATAAATAAGAGATTTAATTGTGCCAATAAAGGAGTTGCCTATTTGGCCTCATGTAATCGCTGCCCTTCTTACTGCATCAGTAAGACTGACCGTAGATTCAAGGACAGAGTGCACAAACATGTTTATAGTATTAGGAGGTTAAAATTAGAGAATGCGTTAGCAAAGCATGTGCATGAACATCCTCAGTACACTTTAAATTTCAGGGTGATAGATCAGATCGAGTAAGATCTTAGGGCGGGGACCCCTCACCCTCAAGCTGGAACTGTGCAAATTATTATGGCAAATAAAATTGAATGCCTACAATGTTCCAGGGTTAAATGATTTGTGTTCCCTATATTGTGTATTAAAACTAAAGAGTTTGCAAAGGTAATTGTATGTATATGTTTATTTACATATATACATATATATATATATATATATATATATATATATATATATATATATATATATATATATATATATATATATATGTAATACATTTTTGTTTGTATGTATTTTCATATAATTTTACTTATTGGTATTTTCATTTGTAGTAGAAACAAACATGTACATTCATGAATATTTTAAAATATATTAGTATTTAAGTAGCTAGTCTAGGTAACATTAGATTTAGGCTGACAGTATTTTATGGATTAAACAATTACATGTACAGTTTTGTATAATAAGGTCATCCTTATGTTTACACTTGGTCAATGTTGCACATATTCACTCATTTAGTTTTTTATATTTAAATGATTTTAGATATTTGTAGCATGTTCTTTAAAAGTTAATTGATGTTTTTTAAAAGTTAATTGATGTTTTTAAAAGTTAATTGATATTAGCATGTGACATTGTTAAATAGTTGCATTTTGTACTAGTTTTGGTTGTCTGAAGAATTCTTGCTCACAGAAGCAAGGCAAAAGTGCTTACATTACTGTCCTTTCACTATTTCTGTGGATTAAATTCATTTTTGCAACTGCCGTGCTGCCTGCAGTCATCTTTTTAGCATTTTGGGTGACTGGTCATTGGCCCATTTGAGTTGATGGATGATTTTCTTTGCTTGTTAAGCTTTCAGTGTATCTGCTTCTATCCAGCTCCATTTAAAAAAGATAAGTACTGCAGATTGCTGAATTGTACTTTTTCTTTATTTCATAGCTTTATAGTTTCAGCATTATATTTCTGCATTATTTACTAAGATTCTACACTTTTTCAGTGCTGCTGTATTTCACTGAAAGAACTGCTGGGTTCCTGCACTTTTGCATTTAATTGTAAGTATTGTTGGGTATTTTGCTGTTGTAACTGCTGATGATCCTTTACTTTCAGCTCAATTTTTACATATTTTACATTTACAAAGTCAGGTCTGCACTGTAGTAGCATAGAGAGTAGTCTGGTTTCTTCTGAGCTTTAGAATCATTCAGGAAACCTCAAAGTGCATTGTTATAATTGGCCAGTGGGCTATTTAGCTTGTTTGTTTATTTTGTGTGCCTATATAAAGTAATCATTTTTGTGCAACAATTCTCTCATTTACACAGAGCTTTCCAATTTTTGTCAGCCACGCCATTGAGATTTGAGTGCACCTGCCTCAGTCCAATTCATTCTGGCCTAAATAACTACTCTACATTGATGAATTGCACTTTTCTTGTTATTTTAAAGTGCCACTGCTATATTGTTGCATTTTTCCTGAGGGTCACCACATTTCCATACTTTCAAGTATTGTATTATTTGTTTTAACTGTGCAGTTTGTTCACTTTGCATTTAATTCTAAGTGTTTACTGGCATTTTTCTGTTGTAATTGCTAAGGTTCCTTCATTTTGGGCTCTAATTTCAGGATTTTATATTTAGAAGAGTTACGCCTGCAGTCTGATGGGATTAGAGACTAGTCTGGTCTCATCTGAGATTGGGAATAAGTGAGGAAATATCAGAGTATGCTGTTTTGACTGGCCAGTAGGCCCATGCTTGTTTACTGATTTTTTTGTGCCTGTTGAGATTTAAGTGTATCTGCTTTAATCCAACTCTATACAAGCTAGATAAGTACTCCACATTTCTGAATTGCACTTTTTTCTTGTTATTTCAAAGTGCTGCTGTTTCAGTACTTTTTCATACTTTAAAATGTTGCTGTACTTCTTTGTATTAACTGCTGGGTTTCTACACTTTTGCATGTACTTCCTGGTGTTTACTTGTATTTTACTGATGAAATTGCTGAAGTTTCTGCACTTTGAGATCTTTTTAATGATTTCACAATTAGAAAAGTTAGGTATGCAATGCAGTGGCAGTAGAGGATATCCCAGTCTCTTTTGAGCTTGGGAATCAGTGAGGAAACCTTAGGTGCTGTGGTTGGCCACGCTAGATATTTAGCTTTGCTGCTGAATTTCTGTGCCTTCAGAAAGTTGTTGCATTTGTACAATACTGCTTTTTTACCATAGTTTTATTGATTTTTATTTTTAAACACCTTTATTGAATTATCATTTGTGACATAGGCACATTTACATTTATATGAAAGTAATCAAACCGTATTAAGTTAAAATTAACAAACATTATGCTTCAGATATATTGCTATATGTCATGTAACCTATAAATGTATGATTGCTTATGTCATAACTGATGGTTTAATAAAGATGTTCCTTGTTAAAAAAAGGAGTCAGGAACTGAATAACTTATGTATAACACTGCTAATCATACAGTGGGGTTCAGCATTGCCCTTTATAGATGCAGACACTTAGAATCCAACTTTCTCTATATAAAAAACTCCAATACTTCCTAAGTACATGATTGTGAAATAAGCACTTGGCTTGTGAACAGACTTGCATTGTTCTGTAGAATACGTTAAGATTGTAGCTATTAGCCAACCAGTACCCAAACAAACATACCATCAACCCAAATATTATCCTGTTACTGTGGTTTGCACACACAGGAGTATTGCTCCAACAGTTTTACCTTAAACATTGTAGTTTCACTTCAATAGGATCAAAGACAACCTATTCTTGACCCCCCCCCCATATAACTCCAATTTAAGCACTGAGTAAATATTCAGAACCACCAATAAACACTTTCCTCCTGTCTCTGCAGCTAGTTTTATGGAAACAGGCATTTTGAGACAGTATAGCAATTGCCTCTTGCTTACTGGCAACTATTTAATTATTAAGCAGTCAGAGTGTGTGTAAGAGCTGCAATTATATACATTCTTCCTGGAAACAAGGCTATCACAGACAGCCACTACAATCACGAAGCAGGTTGTCAGAAACACGCAACACCACATTGTACATAACGCACACACTAAGCGCCAAGCAGACTCGCACATGCTGGCACACTTAAACATAATCTACTCCAATCTCAAAGGCCTCTTAGATGTAGCTATAACAATAGGAATCCTCAGCAACCCCACAAACTTTCTATCCAAACAACACCAACCACAATTCTTACAGCTTTAACTCATGGTGTCTCATTTAGTAAGCCCATAAGACCAACCTTTGCACAAACAAGCAAATGATATAGTCATTGGAGTTCCCAATGTGAGACTCACAGATGTTCCACTCCCTAAGCTGAGCAAGGACAGGGTCACAGTCAGCTGCCTGTTAGGAACAATGATCCACCAAATCATGCATGCAATCAGGTCACTAATCACAAGTACTGGTACAGCTGTATTATTGTACATGTGGGTGTAACTGACCAGAGACATACCTCTCTGGACTATATAAAGAGAGACATGATGTAGCTCTCAGACTATATGTCCTAGGCTGGTATGAGCCTAGAAATGAGCAGCATTGTACCTTCTTAGAGGATGATGCCCCAATATCAGCATAAAATAATTGCCTTTAACAATTGGATTAGTTTTTAGTGTCATTTGAAGGGGGTACAATAATTGTCAGGTTGGGAGGCTATGGTTGGCAGACAATGCTGCTTCACTAAGGATGGTCTACACCTGCCTCCTTTAGGCTTTTGAACATTGAACCAAGATTTTCTGACCACATAGGGGCAACCTGATAAACCATACAACATAGTAATACCAATTTAGGATTATCTAAAAGTACTACTGATCAATGGCAGAGATGTAAAAAAAGAACCTCCAGTCCTGCAAGCTCTCCTCATCCTGGAGATTATATGTCTGTGTAGTTATGGATATATAATTTAATGCCATGGAGAGCACCCTGGCAGTAAGTACAAGGCTATAATGCCTTCCACACATTAAGCCCAAAGGGAGAAAATGTGGCAGTGTCTCAGTATTCATCAAAAAACAATCACACCTCAAGACTGGTCAAGCAGTATGATGTACATGAGTTTCTCCATGTCAACCTCACCATAAGCAATGTGTTATACCATATCATTTCAAACTATAAGTCCCCTGTTGTGGCTCAGGGTACCCATACAACATACCTAAATGAACTAGAGTCATTCTGCCTTGAAACTGACACTATAATGCTGAATGACATCAACTAACCCACTATAAACTGGGAAGAATACACAACTTTAAATACTCAGGCCCAAAGATTCCTGGATTTTGTGAAAACAAATTCTTTAGACCAGCTAGTCTATATACTCACTAGGGGTACCTACATACTTAACCTGATCCTCACAAATATTGGGGAACGTTGCACCCAACTGCGTGCAGTGTCCTAACTTGTCAGGTCACACTTTAAAGTTATCTCCTTCATACTTAAACTAAGACCTGTGACCCCATCTAACCTATTAAACTAAGACCTGTGACCCCATCTAACCTTCAAACATTAAGGAACTAATCTGTCATGACCTTGTGATATGGTTTCTATCATCAGGATGATGAGTCCCTCCAGGAGGATATTAAAGTGTTATGACCTTGTGGTTTGTTACCTCACCCAATCTTCTTTTTCCTACCTGTCCCTGTTGCTGTCATGCAGTATAGTTGCTCCTTGCAGGGCATGGCAGGGGTACAGTACTGGTTATTGTATCTTCCTTCGCTATGCCTATATTGTAGTAGAAAGTCTTCTCCACAAAATTATTATTTCTGACTTGATCTTCTTAACGAAATCTCCAGTAATTTAGTAATCATTCTTTTGTCAACCTTCAACAAGTCTCAAAACACAGTCATTATGGTAATGAGGTAACTTAGCATAATTGCATTTGAATTGCTGACACAATGCATTGCACTGCCATACCCAGGCAAGCTATCATGTTTGCCCCACCCTGCCTCTGGCTAATAGGATATATATACACTATGTTCATGCATGGATTCTGTAAAACCCATAGTTCCACAACTACCTTTATGATTGCTAGCACACTGTTGCTGCCTAATCATGCATATTATGTGGTGGTCATGATGTGTAGACATGAGACGTATGAATGTGTCAGCAGCATCTGCTGTGAGACTGGGGAGAGTGGACCAACATTTTACAATAAGAAATTTATATAAATTTTGTCATTTTTTTCTGGAAATTTAATTTGATTATCTTCTTTTGTCAGAATCATGGTGTACTGAAGGACTCCCTTTAAATCCTCAAATTAACATAACCTCGATTCACATAACAGTGAAACGACATCAGCAAAGATTTAAATAAACAAACTCCTGGAACAGCATGTTTTGGCTCTGGGAAACTAACCACTAGGTCACCATGGCAAACTTTGTCCTTTTCTACATTGTAATGCGATTTCGGAGTTGGTGTATTTAATTAGGGTAGGTGTGGGGGGGGGCAACTTCAGTGGGTTTAATTTGCTTCATTTTTTGTTTTATTTATTGGTAGCCAAGTGGTTAGTTTCCTGGAGGTGAAATACACCGTTCAGGGAGTTCATTCTTATAAATTTCTGCTGACATTGTCTTGCTATTATGAGAGTCGACATTATATTAATTTGGTGTTATAACATAGACTGATACTGAATAGGCCTTGCTTTTGTTTTCAGCAGTTGAGGAAATACTATTCAATGCTGTAACTTATCTAATGAGGTGCAGCTGCAATTAGACTCCCACAGAGGTACCATGGAGTGTCTCCTGGTGTGGCTAATAGAATCTCCAAACTGGCTAGATCAAAACATTGGCTCGACTGAGACAAAGTTTACCCGTGACATTAACCATGGAGGTGACAGACATCTGGGTTGGTGTGTCCTCTGTGCCAGTCAGACAGGTCTTTCTACTTTACCCTATCTCTCATGCTGATGTTTCTGTACCTTTTGTGCCATGCCCCATACCATATTTTTAGTCCAATTCTCCCCATCTCCATCTGACCTTTGGATGCATGCCTGCATCCTCCATGTTTGTCCCTGCCATTTGTGTCCTTGACACCTTCATCTGTTTCTGTTGTATTTAATATTTGTTTCTTTGTTTGCCTGTCCATGTTACCCTCCTTTTCCCTTCATCCCTTCCCATACATACCCCTTGCTATCTTCTCCAGCTACACTTCTTAAAGAAAGTAAAATGGTACATAAAATGGTACATGTCCCCCTCAAGAAAATCCTTCCACTCCACCTATTTTTCCTTAAGATTATCCTTGTGTGTGTGTTCCTCTGCTAGCACTTGCCCCTTTTCTGTCTCCCTGTTTTCCATCCATTTTGTTTAATCATTTGGCTTGGAACTTTGCTGTGCTTTTTGTTTGTGGTCTACACACAGTGTTAATGTTATAACTATGAAGTGCTTTATTATGTGTGTGAGCATGCATAGCCTCAGATGTGCTGCCTTATTGTTCTTGTCACAGAAGTCAAGTGACCAGATGCAGACAGGCTACTTCACTACATTTCAGTTGTGCAACTACTGCCAATAATGTGACTGTTGTAATTTACTGTGTAGCCCTTTTCCAGGAAATAAAGCACTAGACTGGTTCACTGTATAGCTAAGTAACATTGGGCTGTCATGCAATGCCATCTTTGATAGACCTGCGCAAAGGTATTGTGATTCTTTCTGAATAGCTACGTACAAATGAAGAATAGTGATATGCAAAAACAGTTACTTACATGATTTTCGTGATTCAGAATATGATGGCATGCCACAATGCTACTAAAGGACAGAAAGAACAACTGCCACATGATGTCACAAACTATATTAGAAACACTCCTGCAAGTCAGAACAAAATTAGTCCTTCAGAATACGATCACTGGAGCATAAGGTAGAGAGTAGTCAGTATGATGTCCTCATACAGGTTGCCGGCCACCCTAAAAATGTCATCAGATAAGGACAAAAGCTGTAGACCACTATAAAATGGATGCAGGTACCAGTTGTTGCAGTATATACACACCAGACTAGACCAGCCTTCAAAGTAATCTCCTACTCTTTGAGCATAAGATATGCACATTGCTTTGCAGGGTCTATATCATATGTTCGAAGTTTTATAACTTCGAACATTAAAATATCGAATTTAAATGTTTGAAGTTCTAAAACTTCAAACATATGTAAAAAAAAAAAAAAAAAAAAAACAAAACTAATGGCTGTAGGCAGGGGGGCAAGCCCCCCGTACCCCTACACCCTCTACTGTTTAAATATAGCAACTCTGAGACTGCACTACAGTGCAGTAAGGTAAATCTTCCCTTTACCGCACTATAGTGCAGTCTCGGAGTTGGTATATTTAAGGAGCGGGGGAGGTGGGGAGCACATCCCCCCCACATGGGGACTGCAGGGGGGCTTGCCCCCCTGCCTACACAAGTCAGGTAAGTTCCATTTTTTTTTTAATTATATGTTCCATGTTTGAAACTTTGAACATTTAAATTTGATTATTTAATGTTCAAAGTTTTCAAACTTTCTAACATAGAATATAGAAACGCTTTGCATACTGGTCTCTAGGATCTCCCAAAGGTTTATTGTGGGCAAAGTAGGTATGTCCCAGAACACTGTTCTTCACAGTATCAGTGTAACTGTGTTTGTCACTGTATCTTGTATATACTAATCTTTTTATGATATGTATTTTCATGGAAGTTATCTCCCCAGGACTCTGCTGAAAATGTGTTCTACACAGTCAGTCTATCCCAGTCAACAAAAGCAAAATAAAATAAAAATAAATAAAATTATATGTTGATGCTTTAAAAGATTCCTACAGTATACAGCAGTAATGGAACACACACATGCAAATATAAGTTCCCCATGAAAAGAGGTGAGCATATACCCTACAGGAAGTCATTCTACACTGTTTACTGAATCCTTGAGTTATAATGGCAATAGACTGTCCATATATAGCCATCGATGCTCTTTCAGGCCCAGATGAGTGTATGCCAGATAATTTGAGGGTTGAGGCATTCATTACCACTGTTTGTCCTGGTAGTTTACCATTGTGCATGATGCTTGCATATAGTACATGCATATCCACAATCTATTCAGGAATGGCTGTTTCCAATTCTGACAAGTCTCTCCCCACCATCTTGTATTTCTTCCTTCATCCTGTGCCTTGTCTCATCCTTTCCATCACTGTCTACTGTCTGACTGTATACTCCCCACAACTATAACGTCAAATGTATTTGTGATATCTATCCATGCCTATATGGATTGGTCTTTGGCTTCTTTCATACATGCATGTTTCAGCCTTTCCTATTTCCAATCATTGGTCCTATGTCCTAGAAACATGTCTTCGATCCCTTACTCTGAATTTGTTTATCTCAAAAAATGTGCCTATGGCATAAAAAAAAACTCAGCCTTCCATATCCTGGAGTCTGTATGCTCTCCCATTACCATAACTTCTACTTTTTTCTTTGCTTGCTTCATGCCTCACTATTTATATTGTATATATTTTTTCATGCTTTCTTCGTCTACTACAAGTATTGTGGAATACATTCTGACAGATCACTCTAGTAAGTTATAGTTCAGTAATTAGTGGCTACTTTTTGTTTGGAATGCATGCCTTTTCATCACTGTGTCTTTGTTTGTTTATTTGTTTGTTTACTTTTGTGTTTCTTAATCAGGTTGGTGGATTGGATGATGGACCTTTTTCAGCCATAAACTGAGCAATGTGCATTAATGGAAAAAGTCATTAAGGATTAACCACCATGGAGACACATAAATTAGATCAAAGAGGAAAATCATTAATTCTTGCAGAAATGCCCCAAGGTAGCTCAGTTGTAATTACCATGTGAATTTAGACCCATGGCATACTCAAAATAGTTAGATACACCAGCTTTGAGATGGACCAAATCAAAATAAGTTAATTAACATATAACCAGCCTACACCTAAAAGAACTATGTCTTCTCTGCCTGGGACAGGAAATAGCACAGAGGTATAGAGTGAAAGAAGGCTAAAGATGTGGATCAAAGCTCTCATACAACCAGTACTCCATAATGATGACCAGATTGCAATCATTAAGTATGTAATATACAATTCACAGATTATGTCATATTGAAATGGCTCTAAAACAGGTCATTTCTAAGGAGATAACATTAGCCTTGCCTGGTATAAGCATTTATGACATTGTGCGATAACATCATCTTTACTAAGTTATTCATCTCACGCTGATGCCTGAGCAGACATTCTCTGCTGTGGAGGTAAAATATATGTAGTAGATACTGACATGAGAATATTTATAATCTCTACAGTTGCCCCCAATTAATATGCCATAGATGGGGCTTATGGGCTTTAAGTCTCACACTGCTGCCAACAATATTTGAATGTGCAACAGAACCAGCAGCATGAAGTTTGACAACCACCACCACTGGTACCAGTTAAAATACGATGAGAACCACCACTAGTACCAGTTAAAATACAATGAGAACCACCACTGGTACTAGTTAAAATACAAACGCTAACTTAAAGATGTAGATGAAGTGTGCATTTCTGCCTGAGGTGGTATCCAAAATCTGTAACAGCTACAGAACCCAAAGAAGTCCTGCACTTCATGGTTATAGTTCAGAGTTATAATCTTCCTCAGAATTTCATGCACATCAGACAGACCATTGCCTTTCAGTACAGTCTAATGAACACTAATTTAATTTTGACCAACATTATTTTGCATACTCAGACACTCGCACAGTATTTTCTCAGAATGGGTGGGGGGTAAATGGTGACTCTCCATCACCAACTCCCTTCTTCACAGGCTTTAAGCTAGACTGCCTTTGGTTAGTCAAAACTAATAAAAGAAAAGCATACCTTAATGTTTACTCTTCAATAAATCAATGTTTAAATATGCAGATAGTAGCAGCCACACTTCCAAAAGAAGGAAAACACACAGTTTGGTATACAGGTAAAATACACACACCTTTACTCTAATAAATAAAATGTCAGCAACAGGCATTAAAAACTGAATATTAAAATTCTATAGTTGAAATAAATAAGTTTAAACATTTTTAAACCAAGTAAATATGCTGACAGTAAATAGTTAAAATTTATGTACAAGAAATAAAAAAATACAACTTTTAAAACCCATCTGTGGGCTATTTGCATGCAAAATGTACGGGCTAAAAACCACAAAGAGAATGTAAGGTTAGGCTTCTTAAGATCCTCCCAAAATTAATTGCTTAGTAAGCACTTGTTTGCTGTTCTCTGCCTGACTATTACTGATCTCTGTCTGCATTGTGAGTTGCCATTTCCTACTATTATTCTGATTGTGGACATTCCTCCCTATCCCATCTCATCAGCTCTTTCTACTGAGTATGGAGAGGGGAAGGTCCACCCCCTTACTCTCTTAAGCTTGAATTATCTTCTTTTCCTCCCTTTGTACTTACTTAAAAAATGCACTTTATTCAACTGCTTTTATTGTATCTGTGCTTCTTCCTACTTTATTACTTTATTTTGCTTTTTGCTGCTTGTTCTTAAAAGTGTTCAGTTGCGTTTATCCTGCTTCATTTTTTACTGCTTTTTAGTAGCCTGATTAAATTGTAACTGTTATTCTAAGCCTCTTAGTTTTGATTTAAGCACTTGGGCTTCAAACTAGTTATCTTAAATAAGAATGGTTTGTGGTCTACACTCTTGTGACAGGAAAGGTAGCTTACATCCTTCTAAATTGGGAATTGCTGGTTGAAGGCTTATTGTGTCTGTTATTCTAAAAGTGTCTTGGTTCTGGTTTAAGCATTTGGGCTTCAAGACAGTTTTTTTTACATTACGGTTTGCAGTCTATACTCTTGTGGAAGGAGAGATTAGCCTCTTCCCTTCTGAGATCTGAATTGCTAGTAGAAGGCTTATTGTGACTGTTACTCTAAGTGTCTTTGTTCTGGTTTAAGCTCAATTAACTGGAGCTGCTCTGTGTTTGTCATCCTTTGCCAGAGGTCCAAAGTGTTTCTGCTTGAATCCAAGCCAGGAAATTAAACTTATTTTGAAATTGATCTGTACTCATCTGTATTTTACTTTTACTGCATTAATCTGTGCCTTTTTGACTGTTTATACTGCTTGTTCCTGCTTATAACCTTCACTTGTTTTGCACTGTAATATTGCTTAGTTTGCACAGACTATATCCAGGCTTGCTGAATTTAGCCCGTTTTTCATACACTTGAACTCAAATCCAGCCATCTTACATTACAAAGGACTCCCCTGCACCCTTGTGGCAGAAAAGTGTGGATATAGCCTTGTCTGTGCTGGGGATTGCTATAGGAAGGATCATTGTGTGGTTTCCTATTGGCAGACTAGTTTAAAACTGTTTAAATGTGGGTCTATATTAATTCATTGAAAACTAATTCCAGCAAACAGCCATTCATCAAACACAAACCAGTGAACAGTCATTCATTGAATGTTCACATCAATAAACATTTTTTAAGGGAAGGGAATTACTTGTCCCCACACTGACCATAGCACAACCTACATTATAGCCAATCCACCAAGGTGGGGGCTATGCCCCCACATCCCTCCACTTATATATACCAACTCCGAGATTGCACTACAGTAGGGAAAAAGGCAAATTTCCTAATGCAGGGCAACTAACTCCCTACCCTTTAAAAAATGTTTACTGAAGTGAATGTTCAATGAATGACCATTAGCTGGTTTGTGTTTGATGAATGGCCATTCACTGGAATTACTTTTTGACAAATTAATGCAGACTCTAATTTCTCCTGTATATAAGCCTCATGTTTGCCTGTAGCTGTGCACTGCCCAACAGGGCTTAGCAGTTCCTTATATAGATGCAAATGTCTAGAAACTATTTTTTCCCTAGACACCAGTCAGTGAAACCCTGTCAGGTTCCCTGCTGTTCTTTGGGTAATGCAGCTGTGCACTTCTGCACTGCAGGCAAATCAGCTCAGCACTGAGTAGTGTTGCCCCACTTTTCATCCCTAATCTTCTATAGAATAAGTCCCCTTGTTAATCTCAGAGCAATAGCGGATATAATTTGCCCTCTCACAAATTAGTACTTTAAAATTACTTGCTACTATGGACAGTCAGTTTCCCAACACTTCTCCAGCCAGCTGATTGACATGGGCATCCCAAGGCAAAGTGACAATTGCCTCATGTATACTGATAACCACTTGCTCCTAAAACAAACAAATACAGTATGTGAGAGATGTAACTATGAAACTAGAAACAGTCCTGTCATGTAACAATAAGCAAGACATCAAGCAGGTTGTCGGCATACACACTTCTCCACTCACACAAGACAAGATCAAGACACATAAACCTACATGCACGGAGGTACTCACTATGGGTATACCAAAAGCCCAGAAACCTCACAAGAGCAAACAACCTACACATACTGGTACATGAACAAAATATACCACTACACATGACAATACACATATCAGTATGTCAACAATTAAGCACTTAAGGAAAAACACCTCAAAACCTAATGTCTTAGTCATAGGTGACTCAGCAGAGAGAAGAACAGATGTCCCCCTCAACAGTTTGGACAAGGAGAAGGTCACAGTCAGCTGCATGTCATGTGCCAGGATCCATCAAATCATGCACACACTCAGGTCACTCAGTAGCAACTACCATTATGACTTTGTTATAGAACATGTTGGAATAAATGACTTGAGACATACAGTACCTCTCTGGACTATATGAAGAGAGACATGACTGAACTCTCAGATTGTGTGACCCAGCCAGGTATGTCCTTAGCCCTAAGCAGCATTCTACCTTCACCTAAGATGATGCCACAATACAGACAAAATCATTACTGATTTCAATAATTGGCTTAGTTTCTGGTGTCTCTCCAGGGGGATCCAGTATCTGACAGCCTGGGAAGACATGGTTGACAGACCATGCTGCTTTGCCAGAGATGGCCTTCACCAGTCTCCTCAAGACTTTTGGATACTGGTAAAGATGCTTGCCTCCCACATAGTGCCTTTTTAGGCAATGTCAAAACAACAAAACTTCTGATATAAAGAAATCCACTGCAGACAAACTAAAGGTCATGCTCCTTAATGTTAGAAGCCTAAGTAGTAAACTGCACTCCCTGGAAGCACTCCTCACCTTGGAAGATACTGACATCTGTACAGTCACTGAGACTTGGTTCAAGGTGACAGAGAGCACCCCAGCTATACAAGGTTACAATGCCTTTCATGCATTCAGACCTCAAAATGAGCATGAAAGAACCAAGGACGGAGGTGTATCCATCTTCATTAAATCCAAATACACATTGAGACTGATACAACAGTATGACTCTCTTGAGCTACTCTAGGCCAGAATAACTATAGGCAAAAAACCCCACCACATCATCGCTAGCTATATGTCCCCCACCATGAACCAGGAGAAGCACACCGCCTACTTGGATTTGCTAGAATTGCTCAGTAGACAGCCAAACACCTTGGTCATGAAAGGTTTCAGCTATCCTTACATCTATTGGGTGACTAACATGAGCACAAACATGATCGCTCTGAGGTTCCTGGCTTTTGTTAATTCAAATGCCCTGGAACAGTTGGTCTGCACCCCCACAAGGGGCTCAAATGTCCTAGACCTCATGCTCACCAACATGGCAGTTCACTGCACTACTCCCTGTGTGCTGCCCACCATGGTAAGGTCAAACCATAATTCAGTCTTTTCTGAAGTAAAGACCAGACCTGACAGGAGCAAAAAAAATAATGAAATATTTCTCCAAAGCAAACTAGAGCCTACTAAGCGATGGTATAACAAGTTTCAAAGCCCCTGGTAACACAGCCAACGACTCCTATGCAGAAAAGTACACAAATGCCCTATGTAGCCTCTTAAATAAATGTATTGACTCAGCTGAACAGGAATAAAACCTGGTCCGCCTGAAAAAAACAAGCTACCTTGGTGTACTGTAAGTATAAATAATTTATATGACAAAAGAAAGAAACTGATAGCTAAGAGCAAGAGGCAATTTACTCAACAGAGGAAGAATACCCTCCACCACTTGAACAAGCAAATCAGATATCTTGTAAAGTCCTCTATGGCTAGTTAAGAGACTAAATTAGCATCCATAGCTAAAGGCAACCATAAAACATTCTTTAGCTATGTCTGAAACCTAAAAGGGAATGTCCAGCTGTGCACCAAACTTATAGTGGACAGTACCACTTGCACTGAAACTGAGGAAATTGCCAGTCTGCTAGCTGACAGATTTAGTAATAACTTCAGCCCCCTGTCCCTACCAGCTATACCCCAAAGCATTCCTGACCCCAGTCTTCTACTGAGTATCTCTAAAGAACAGGTCACACAAGCACTCTCCAATGCCAAAAACATGGCCTCTGTGGGAACCTAACTTTCCAGATTTGCCACTAAACAATCTAAAACAAAACATAGTGGAACCATTTGGTACTCTCTTTAACTATAGTCTGAGCACTGGCTTTGTTCCGGCAGAATGGAGAACAGCAACAGTAATCTCCTTGCATATAGGGGTTCCATCAACCAGGAAAATATCAACCCATAAGCCTAACCAGCCTTATCTGCAAGGCCATGGAAAGAATTATCATAGACTTTATCAATAAGGAAACAAGCAACCTTCAAACTTTTGACCTCACCCAGTTTGGTTTCATCAAGGGTAGAGCTTGCTTATTAAACAAGGTGGACTTCTTTGAGAATGTCACCAAAGTCCTGGATGATGGCAAAGCAGTTCATACCACCAATCTTGATTTAGCCAAGGCTTTTCACACAATAACCCACTCAGGGATCATTGCGAAACTCTTCCAACTGGGGATTAACCTATGCATCATTAGATGGGTAGTCAACTGTCTCACCAACAGAACACACATTGTCAAAGTTGGGGAGTCCACCTCCATCAGTAGACCAGTTACCACTGGGTACAGCAAGGATCTGTGCTGGGCTGTCTACTGTTTGGAATTTATTTTTCTGAGGTTCAGGTGAAAGTAGATGGCCTATGGCTTACCAGGTTTGAAGATGATTGCAAACTGGGTACAATCATTGAGTCCCCTAACAATGTAAACATATTATAGAAGGGGCTGACACAGGCAAATGATTGGTGCCAAAGTCACAGACTAAAACTAAATGCAAAAAATGCCTCATTATCCCCTTTGGCAAAGAAGTAGTCCCTGCTAATTATGACATAGATAGCACCCCAGGAATAAAACAGTAACTCCTGTATCTTCTTTATTTCTGTCACTTTTTGAATTAATAGTCAGTCCCCTAACTTTAAATCCTAAAACAGGAATTTGTGTGGTTTTAGCTTGAATTTTAGAAGGTTCTGTTTTTTTACAATTAGACACTTTTAGATGGAGAGACTCTCAGTAACCTACTGTCCAAATAAGGAATCGTCATGTGACCTAGCAAGAACCCTTAACAGCAGGCACTGAGAATCAAGGCTTAATTCCATTTCCCTTCTACAACAGATTTTCACAATAGCATCAATAGCATATACAGTTATATACCATTTCACACATTTTATTTTAAGAAAATTGTGACACCCGTGCACTGGCCCAGTAATCAAGGAGCCTCAATCCTCATGACTAGCACCAGTGAGGGCGTGCACATCAGGAAGGATAACAAGTACACACAGTAAAGTACAATTTCCATTAAGAGCGCACAGACATCACAGTCAGTCTGGGGCCGGTTTCTCCATTTCTCTCCAGATCCTCAATAAGACTCCCCATTGGCACAGCTATAGGGTTCAGATCTCAGCCGAGTAGTCAAGCCAAAATCTCCAGTGCCCTCTCTGTCCAATCAGTGCTTTGTGTCCTTGCGCAAGTAGCTGAGACACAGACACTTTGAGATTTGGTTTATATACAAACACAGAGACACTGATATCCGCTGTGGTGGTGCTGCGGTAGCGTTGTCACCTCACAGTAAGACGGTGTCTGGTTCAATTCTCAGCTAGAGCGTCTTCTGCATGGAGACATGCGTGACTGGGCATACCTTCATTGAAGGTTGTGCGTCAGGGCTGGCAACTCTGCACGTAAAAATCAACTACCAATAATTAGCAGACTGGAGTTCCGCTGTGGCGACCCCTAACCGGGAAAAGCCAAAAGTCACAACAACAACAGCAAACACACAGACACTCCTGGGGAAGGCTGGTACAGGTTTTCCAGCTATGCTCCCTCCTGCCAGGCTATACTGTAGTAATCACTGCCACCAACTACTCTTATCAGCTACTAATAAGTCCCTTCCCAAAGGGTGGCTTATTTCACTGTGCAATATTACTGTTATCCAAATAGTAAATGTGACCCAGGGCTAAAGCTATTGGAGTGGTTTGGACAGTATCATCAAATATATGCAATGCACTCTAAGAAGTTAAATTATCTCTACACAAAACAGCCACAATTGAAAGGTTTAAAAATATTTAATAATAAATAATAAAAACACAAGACAAATCTCATCAATTCAACACAGTGATAATCAGGAGTTCAGAAATCACAGCAAAATGATATAAAATAATACTGTAGAATAGTCTGACATAAATACAGAAAACGGCTAGACTAATCTGGCTATTTCTATCTATCTCTAAGAGAAATCACTGTTCTAAAAAAATAAATATCTTACTTACAGAGCATGCAAATGCTGGTGAGTTGATGTGTTCAGGTTCAGGCAAAATACAAAATACTCTCCTTTCTTTCTGTCCTTAAATTGATAACACAGTACTGCTGAGTCATTTCAGATTACATCATTCTTAACAGTTCTGATTTAGTTTCCTGGGCTAACAGAAACTCAAAATTTACATTTTTTTTGTAATCTGCACCTGCAGGAAGCCACAGCAATAAAATAAATTTTACATGTAAAACCTTAGTAATTAACACTTAAATTAAAACAATAGAAATCATTTCTTAGTCCAGACATCCTGTCTCAGAGCTGGAGGTCAACAAGTGATAAAATGCTTGACTTATCAGCTTTCTTCCAGTAGGGTGCACTGTAGTTACATTTCTGATGCTCAGTACAACATACAGTTTAATCCTAACATATAATTCTCTTTAACAAACGAAAAAAGCACGGAAACCTTGCACCAGCTAGGGAAACACAGTAATAAAACTGCTACGCCAACCAAGATATAAAAGTCCTGAACGCTAGTTTATTTAGTAACGTTTTCGCCTTGCAAACAAGCTTGGCTTCATCAGAGAACATACAAAAAAATACAAAGTGTAACTTTTATGCAATTCAGTGCCTCACACTTCACCATGCCCCTAATGTTATATGGAATAAGGATGGTGATTTCAAAATATACAACTTCACTGACCTTCATTTACCTGAAGAGCTCATTGAACTGTTAGCACATGGGTACACCTTTGTGCCTAGTACATTTGGGAATGTTTCGAAAGAACTGATTAATCTAAAATGCTTTGTTAGAAAGCTTAATTTAAAATTATACTTTAACAATGACTGTGAACACTTGAATACTTGTCGGTCATTAAAACTCCCCAGTGTATTTAACCCACCATTACATCCTTTATTACATTTTTTTGAACAGGCTTGTGAGGTTGATCTGAGACACTTATTTAATGACAAGGTAAAAGTAAATTCAAATTACAAATTCAACATTACTAAGCTACAAACACAAATGCTAAATGACCTTTGTAATACACATGTCAGGATTCTAAAACCCGATAAGGGGGGCGGCCTAGTCTTGTTTGAACAGTCAGACTACATAAGAAGAATGTACTCCATCTTGGAGACAGCTGCATATGCCGAAGCATCCTTTAATGAGATCCAAGTAACACACAACAGGATGAGGGGTTATTTCCGAGATTTATTTCTCGAAGGAAAAATTGACTTGGATACTTATAATTTTATCGACATAACAATGCCAAAAACACCTGTTATGTTCGGCATACCGAAGGTACACAAAAACTTGGAAAATCCACCAATGAGGGCCTTAATAGATGGAAGGTCCTCGATGACTTACCCTTGTGTTATGTTGGTGGACAAATTATTGTCTAAACACATAGCACTCCTTCCAATGATTTGTAAAGACTCCTGGTCTTTCTTGGAGGCAATTGAATCTCAACCGTTCAACAGTGAGGTTAATTTCCTCACTGTTGACGTAGTTGACTTATACACCTCGATCCCCCACCAGGAATGTCTTGAATGGATTGCCCTCTTATTAGGCGAATTAGGGGCCTCAAAAAATGATATAGAAGTCATCACTGTACTCTTGGATATTGTACTTTCTTCTAATTATTTTTTGTTTGACAAAAAATATTTTTTACAGAAGCAGGGTGTTGCCATGGGCTCCCCCTGTGGAGCATCAGTAGCCAACTTTTACATGAGTTATTGGGAAAAACACTTCCTCTTTTCCTCAACTGAGTTACGAACACACATCAGATTTTACACCAGATATCTTGATGATATTTTTATTCTATTTGAGGGGAATTCTTTTATGGCCGACACTTTTATGCAAGCCATTAATAACACCTCAGAATCCCTGAAATTTACCTACAATTTTTCGACATCAACCATTGATTATTTGGATGTAAAATTATCAAAAGATTTACAATTTCATGTTTTCACATCAAAAATTCATCGTAAATCCACGTACTGCAATTCACTCTTGCATTTTTCCAGCCGCCACCCATTTAGACAGAAAAAAGCTGTCGTCAAAGGACAGTTTGTAAGAGCAGCAAGAATGTGCAGTACGGTTGCATTTTTTCACGATGAATGTGAGTTACTAACTGACATGTTTTTGAAGAGAAAATACCCATCAAAACTCATAGAAGAAGTACAACACGAGGTGAAAGTCAAAAGATTTAATGGTCACTTCAAGCCTATTCTGTCTAATACAAACTTTGAGAATTTTGAGAATTCTTTATGTATTAATGATTCACCAACTAATATTAATGACGACCCCCCTATTATTGTTGATTTGTCTAATCAGACAAAACTTAATTTTGATTCAACTCTTAGTTATGTCACCACTTTTAGTTTTGATTCAGGTCACATTGTTGCACTTATTCGCAAGAACTGGGCCTTTATTTTAAGTAACCCATTACTTATTAAGAATTTTGGTTACTTTCCCAAATTTGTCTTTAAAAGAAACAGGAATTTAAAAGAACTTCTACAGAGGGACCTAACAAACAAATTTTACAATAAAAAAGTGGGTATGTACCCATGCGGTTTTTGTAATAGATGTCACAAAACTAAATCCGGTCAAACATTCACATTGAGGGGTAAGAAATATACTATACTTAAACCCCTCAATTGTGAAAGTAAATCTGTAATCTATGTGGCTACTTGTGACTGCTGTCCGTCCTTCTATATTGGAAAGACGGACCGCAGATTACGTGACCGCATGTATGAGCACATATATGAAATAAACAACCACAGTGTTAATAATGCTCTAGCTAAACACACATTAGAACATCCAGGGCATAACTTTTCTTTCATGGCAATTGATCAAATAACACCATCTATTAGAGGGGGCCCTACTACTCTCTTACTAGAAATTTTGGAATTGGAGTGGCAGTTTAGAACGGATGCCTTCCATTCCCCTGGACTAAATGACAGTTGCAACATTTTACCTGTATTAAAACTGAGAAGTTACTTACGTTGACTTAATTGGGATGATACTTTATATTATACCCATTAAACATATGAATTTCACATGTATTACATATTACATATTTTATATATACATATTTTATATATATATATTTTTATTTGTTCTTGTAATATGTTACATTATACTTACATTTAAAAACCTTATTTGAATTCTCCTTCACGTATTACACTATTTTATTTTGTTGTATTAAACATTTCCATATACACTTTTATACATATATATATATATATTTTTATTAAATATACTGCATAGATTTTTGTAAGTATGACACTTGTTTTTAAGTAAACAAAAGAATTGTCCTTTTAAAATTGCTTTCTTAATAACACCTTAATTAATTGTTTATACCTGATTTGACAAGATGAAATAATTCGCTGACATTATTGACTGACATCACTTCCTTTACTGAATTGCATAAAAGTTACACTTTGTATTTTTTTGTATGTTCTCTGATGAAGCCAAGCTTGTTTGCAAGGCGAAAACGTTACTAAATAAACTAGCGTTCAGGACTTTTATATCTTGGTTGGCGTAGCAGTTTTATTACTGTGTTTCCCTAGCTGGTGCAAGGTTTCCGTGCTTTTTTTGTTTGTTACTCAGTCTGTTTCTTCATTTTCTTGGTTTCTGCATATAATTCTCTTTACATTAGTAGAACAAGCCTGTGGATTATATTAATATTTACAATGACATAGAATTATTTACAAAATTCTATCTAGCTAGGCTGGCAGCCTTCACAAGTAAGTATAGTTTTATATCTGTATATGTATATCTATCTATATATATATATATATATATATATATATATATATATATATATATATATATATAGATATATACATATATATACATACACATATACATATACATATGTGTATGTGTGTATATATATATATATATATATATATATATATATATATATATATATATATATATATATATATATATATATTTGAGACCCTTGATCCTCTTGGTGAGATACTTTTGGGGTCTTTCTAATTGCTGCAGGTGTCGGGTAAGGTACATCCCAAAAGGGGCATTGTATTCTATGATGGGCCTGATGGATGAATAAAGGGGCACGATTACCTCTCTTGATCTAGATGTGAAACCTTTCGTGATGAGGTGGGCTATGTAGAAGGTCTTTCTAACCACTTTGGCAATGTGGTTTTCAAAGGAGAGATTGCTATCAACTTGGGTCCCCAGGTCCCTAAACTTTCTCTGCACTTAATGTGTTTCCGCCTATGTGGTAATTTGTGGGCACATTGTTTTTGCCAAAGGGTATGACTATACATTTTTTGGCATTTAGCTTTAAACCATGATGCTGGCACCAGTTATCTGTCTCTGTGAGACCTTTTCGAAGGATGTTTGTGTTGGCTGGAGAGTCGATTATGGCACCCAGTTTGCAGTCGTCTGCGAACTTGGTGAGCCATAGTCCCCCTAGTTTGCCTGTACCTCGGAAAAGTATATACCGAACAAGAGTGGTCCCAGGACAGAACCCTGTGGGACGTCACTTGTGACCGGTTTCAAGTCTGACATGGCTCCAGCAACTCTCACTCTGTGGGTTCTGTCTTTGAGCCAGTTTGCGACCCATCTTGTGACATAGGGGTTTATATTTAAGCTGGATAGCTTATCTATGATGCCCGAGTGAGGTATTGTGTCAAATGCCTTTGCAAGGTCCAGATAGGCTGTGTGGACTACCTTCCCTTCATCTATGGCTTTGGTGACTGTTTCGAAGAAGTCAACCAGGTTCAAAAGGCAGGATCTGCCCTTGACAAAGCCGAACTGGGTAGGATCTAGTGTCTGTAGGTCCCCAATGTCTTTGTTTATGAGCTCCATGATGATCCTCTCCATAGCCTTGTAGACTAAGCTAGTCAGGCTTATGGGGCGATAGTTTCCAGGGTCCATAGAGGCTCCACCTTTGTGGAGTGAGACTACTGTTGCTGTACGCCATTCTGTGGGCACATATCCTGTAGTGAGGCTGAGATTGTATAGCTGTTTTATTGGAGGGATTAGTTCCTCTTGGAGTTCATGTAGGATGCAACCTGGGACACCATCTGGTCCCATGGAAGCAGTGTTTTTTGCTTTGGAGAGGGCAGCCTTCACCTGAGCATCAGAGATGTTTGGGAGGCAGCCCTCTGCCGGGATAGATACTTGCTCTTTTGGGGGGTGGAGAAGTTTGCACTGAACCTGTCTGCCAGGATATTGGCGATGTCTGTGGGTTCAGTGTATTTTTTGTCATTTAGAATCAACTCAGAACAAGTCTGGGAGTTGCATCCCAGGTTCCTAACATAACTGAAAAAAGCCTTATGATTGTCTTTGGTGTCCTGTGCAATTTTTCTCTTGAAGCTGGCCTTGAAGGATTTTATGAGGGATCGTAATTTTTTGCTAGTACTGATCAGAGATGCCTTCCCTATTAGGGATTTTGCTCTATCATGTAGTAGCTTCCTCCTTCTGTTGTACAGTTTATTTATGGCAGGGGTCCACCAGACTGGACGCCTGCCTTTGGATGATTGGGTCTTGGTTTTGTTTGGGATAGCATGATCCATGCATTCCTGGAGATGTCCGTAGAATGCGTTTATATAGGATTCTGCAGTTTGGGCCGTAGTTTCCACTGGCCCTGGGGCCTTGAAGGATTCCACTTCGGTTTTGAGAAGTGAGAAGTTCGCTTTTGAGAAGTTTTTCACTGTGGTTTTCTGGGCTGGGGGTGGAGTCGGGATGTGGACATCCAGTGAAATTAATTTATGGTCTGATCTTACCAATGAGGGATATACTTCTGGTGTGGAGCATAGAGTCCCCATGTTGGTAATGATCAGGTCTAGTATGTTGTCCCCTCATGTGGGAGTGGTGACTAGTTGTTCCATAGCATTTGAGTTTATAATTTCCAGGAACCTTTGGACTAAGGTGCTGGGGCTTGAGTAGTGCTCCCAGTCAATGTTTGGGTAGTTGAAGTCGCCCAATATAATGGTGTTTGGAGAGATCTTCATGTTCTCCAATGTTTTCAGGAAAGCCGAGTGGGATTCCTGACTTTGAGAGGGTGGGCTGTAGGATGCTATAAACTGAAAAGCAGTCTTGCCCACTGTTAGTTGCACATGGATGGTCTCCGATACTTCGTGCAATGCCACTAACCTGGAGGTGTGGATATCCTTGATAAATATGTGGTTCGGATAAATATTGTGGTTCGGTCCGGGTTTTGGGGCCGAAAAGCATGATATGAGGTATAGCCTGGTAGTGCTGGGGTGCTGGGGTGCTCTCTGGAGCCTTGAACCAGGTTTCTGTCACTGCACAGATATCGATGTTCTCTATACTGAGGAGAGCTTCGAGTGCATGCATCTTGAGGTTAAGACTTCTGGCATTAAGCAGCATTACCCATAGTTTCTTGTTCCTTGTGCTGTCTATGGGGGTGGGTTTGACTTTTGAGCCTTGCCTAAAAAAGGCACTTAGGCCTACACATACCTTGGTGTATACAAGCAATAGCTGTTTAAGTGTAAGGCAGTGGCTTGCAAATGGGATTGTGCGGAAAATAAGAAAAAAAAAAACATAAAATAAGCATTCTAACCAAAATCACTATCCTTATACACAATGGCAGGCAGAAGACAACATGGCAAGTGAATAGTGGTTGCTAAGGGGGGAGGTTCAGTGTGGGAGATGTAACTATGCATTAGCAGGCAATCCTATGCAAATGAGGGAAATGATACTGAATCTCAGATTTCCCTTGCATGCTAGTCAGCACCCAACAGTGTAACAGCAGGAATAGCTTGTTGCAAGCCTAGGAGTTAGCTGACATCATAGGGGTGTGTATCAGACATACTGTAAGCGGATTGGAGCCCTGTGGCTCGGGTTTTCTACTAGCTTAGCAGAGCTAAGCAAGGGGGTGTGTTTGAGGCTGCCAAGCTCTCTTTACATTGTCTAAGTGGGTGCGCGCACCGCTCACCGGATTTTAAAGGGAAAAAAAAGTAAACCAGGAAACAGCAGCTCTGTGCACATTTGAGCACTGTGTTTGTGCCCAGGCTTAAATAGGAAGGCAATGGGAAGGGAAAACAGCAGTAGGAAGGTAATCTAGGAGAACTAGCATAGCTGGAAGATGAAATGTATCAGAATTAGCCAATTACATAGGCAGCAGACCAGTCCAGCCCAGAACACTACTATAAACTATGCAAACACCTTTCCCTCTGTTTTTTCCCATACTCTACACCACAGGTGTATACAAGTAATAGCTATTATACAACAACATGTGGAAGAGTCTGAGGGTGGTGAGGATGTGAATGCTGTCAACCAACCCACAGTGAGTTGATGGAGAAGGGTATACAGACCCAGGGTAACCTACCAGGGGCTACATGAGCTGGAGATAGTGGAGTGCAGTAGGGTTGACAGGGACCTCGAGCTGTGCTGGCCACACCTGACACACACAACTAACAGAGGGGAACCCATCCCAGTATATACCAAGGTATGTGTAGGCCTAAGAATACTAGCTACAGGTACCTTCCAAAGGCCAACTGGGGATATGATGGGGATCTCACAGGCATCAGCATCCAGGGTACTCCACCAGTTCCTGGATGCCATGTCAGCACTTGCCTGTGAGCAGGTATATTTCCCCAACAACGGTGAGGCGTTGGCCAGCAATATGCAACTGTTCCACCAAATAGCAGAATATCCTGAGGTAGTGTGTGCTTTGACTGCATGCACATACCATCAAAACACCACCCGGTGAGCAGGGTAGGGTCTACATCAACTGCAAGGTCTTCCCCCTCCATCAACTGCCAGGTCATGTGCGATGCCCAGGGCATAATAATGAATCTATGTGCTGGCTGCCATGGAAGCTATCACAATTCCCACATCTGGCATCTCACGCAGCTGTACCAGAGATTTGCCAATGGGGACATCCCATACGGTCACCTAATGGGGGATGCTGGTTACACACTGGAGCCATGCTGATGACACCCATCAGAAATGCACACACACACCCGAACAAGAACTTCATAATTAGCCACATGCACAGACAAGAATCATAATAAAGCATGTGTTTGGGATGCTCAAGTAACAGTTCCAGTGCCTGGACACATCCTGTGGAGCCTTGCAGTACTCACCATCTACATGTACCCAAATTTTCATCGTATGTGCCATGCTACACAATATGATCCTGGGGAAACAGCTGCAGCGGGAACAGCACAGGCCAGGGCCACACAGCCCCCAGCCATTGCCAAGGCCTGCACAGGCACAGAGTGACTCAGACGAGGAACAACCTGAGCCTGCCCCAGTAGGCAGAAGGAGGCATGCCCAGTATGCCCTGGCCTTAGCAAAGAGGCAACACATAGCACATAAAGGAAGGACCCAGGGAATGACACCTCTCTTTGACTCGCACATACAGTAAAAGGGATGCCAAACATGACACTACCTGTGCTCAACCATGTGTAGGGAGTGTACTATGTATATCTAGGCAGCCCTGCAGCAACACCCTCAATACTGGCACACCCACAAGGTAAGTCACTCAACCTACCAATTGCCGAATGGAGTAGTATGTGTTCTTACCTGTATCTATGGTACGGTTGTGAGCATGCAAGGGAATCGGGTGTCTGAATGGTATGCCAGCAGATAGTAGACACCTACAGTGGCACCATGAGATCTGTAACAAATACTGGTGTCACCACAGTAGCCAGTACTACACAAGGGCGACAAAACCCACTGCAGGAAATGTGCTGGGCCACATGTGTGTTCATATGACTCACACATGCCAGTCAGGCCGGTTCACATACCCAACAACAGTCTCAGCTAGTAGGACAGGTGTAGACAAACGCACACAAAGGCTGTGCTATGGGCTCTGAATGATGCTTATGGGTAACCTCCCCCCAGGCCTACACAGGCAGACTACAGCAGGTCAGGCAGTGGGATGTTAGTTCTGAAGGGTGTCACCACAGTAGCCAGTACTACACAAGGGCGACAAAACCCACTGCAGGAAATGTGCTGGGCCACATGTGTGTTCATATGACTCACACATGCCAGTCAGGCCGGTTAACATACCCAATAACAGTCTCAGCTAACAGGACAGGTGTAGACAAACACACACAAAGGCTGTGCTATGGGCTCTGAATGATGCTTATGGGTAACCTCCCCCCAGGCCTACACAGGCAGACTACAGCAGGTCAGGCAGTGGGATGTTAGTTCTGAAGGGTAGGAAGTCAGAAACTAATATGTAGGTCAATCAAACCTAAGACCTGTAGTACACTGATATGCCTCTATTCAGCATGATAGGTTAGAATACAGAATGAAATTGAGTACCTTGCATACCAGTACAGTCATAACAAATGTGTACAAGTGTCAGCTTTGCCCCCCCCATCCTATGTAGAAATGTAGAAACAGTCAGGCGTGCCCCCCCAATCCTGCATAGAAATGTAGAAACAGTCAGGTGTGCCCCCCAATCCTATATAGAAATGTAGTAACAGTCAGGTGTGCCCCTTCCCAACCTCTGTGTAGAAATGTAGAAACAGACAGGTGTGCCCCCTCCTCAAATCCTGCATAGAATGTAGAAACAGTCAGGTGTGCTTCCCCAACCCTACTTAGTAATGTAGTAACAGTCAGGTGTGCCCCCCAAACCTATTTAGAAATGTAGGAACGGTCTGGTGTGCCCCCCCATGTGATGTACACAGGTCGTAACAGTCAGTGTGTACCCCCACAGCCCTATGTAGAAATGTAGTAATATGTAAGTGTAGGTATAATACCAGTGGAGCACAGATGCCCAGATGTGGCCAAGGTAGCAGGACAGATTGTAGCATTTGCACAATATGCAGGTATGTGCGTTAGGTTGGTGTGTGTTTCATATTGTGTGAGAGCGGTCAGTATGTATGCATGTTGAGGTAAGACATGTTGGCCATTGCCCACTACTGCTGATGACAGGGCCAAGTCCTCACAACTGCAGTGCCAAAGACAATTACCACCAGTATAACATATGCTAGCATTAAGCCATTGTAAATGTATGGTGGTAATATGTGTCACCATCTGAAAGATTGACATGACATGGCTGTTGGGCTAGATATACAAGCAGTACGCAAGGTAAAGTACCCCAGACATACAGTATATATTGTGTAACTTTGAAATGGACACACCCTTGGAATTGTACATACAGGTATGCATCACATTATCTAGTCCTGTAGTAGTGGATGCCAGTGTTGTCTGCCCGAACACTTGCATATCACAAAGGAGGTAGGACTGATGTATTGGGAAACAGCTGACATGCCAACATAACTGGAATGCCCCATGAATATCTGTGTGTCAGATGCAAGTAGTGTCCATAGCACACATGCACCCAGCTCACGCAAACACCACCCATAGGTACCCTTCTGGTCGTATCCCTGCTGTGAGGAATGGGTACAATATGACCCCACCTGTACATGGTAATAGCGAAAAATGCAGCATGCAGTGCAGGTGTCCCATGCAGGTGTGTACCTAGCCATAGGTAGCACTCAGCCAGCATCCACACCACCTGATCATGACTGATAGAAGGTATTGGCATGAACACCTAGCACACTTACCGTGTCACCCCAGGGGAATATACTGTATGGTGGTCTGAGACTGTAGGATGGACAGAATGCAATGGCCTGCCACATCTGGCCTGCATCAACACCAAATGGCCCACAGGCCTCTGCCAAAAGCCTGTGTCTCACATGTACTACCAATGCATGTTATGACATGGACACCCAAATAACAACATGACACACTCCACATAAGCCATATGCAAGGCCATGTGGATAAACCACAGTAACATGTCCGCCATGTCCCACTGCATGAACTGTGGGCCAACAACAAAACACATCTGTGATGGGGTGACAACCTTAGGGAAAGTATCAGAGAATGTATGCATAATGTATGGAAGAGGATAAAATAACAGGGGGTGGGTGGGAGCATGGGCAGCATGGAATGTGTAAGGTCTGACACAAAGTTGTGTGCACACACTATCCCTCACTGCTAACACATAAATGGGTGGCTACATACCTGCCCATACACCACAATGGGGTAATGTCTTGAGTCATGACCCCTGCCTCTGGGTAACCTGTGCGAATCTGTACAGCTGTGAGGTATTGCCACAGCAAGATAAGGCCGTACTGTCATGTCGATGGATGTATAAGTATGGGATCCTCTGCCACCACTGTACCAAGGTGCTGAACTGGATACACAGACCCAACAGCAAGTGTCTGCAGCTCCCCCTCCAGAATGGCATAACTCATCATAAATATGTAGGCATCTGCTCACAATACCGGACACAGCTGCAGTCACCCTTGTCCCCCAAGACATCACTGTGAGCAAGAATGTCCACCTGAAAGCACACGAGGACAGAAAACATCACAGTGTATAACAGTACACATGCCTGAATATCTCTGTTAACAGCAGTACCATGTAGCTGAAGCAGCACAGACACAGTCACCTACAGTACACACCATCACCTGCACAGTTTGTCCCCATTTTGCCAAATGATCGACGGGCACACTGCAGAAACAGTTTGCTACCTGTAGGTGTACAACACAAAGGTCTGCACTGGAATACACACTACCTGGAATAGATCCGCACATTCAATACAGAATGGCATACTGGGCATGCTCACACACTTAATCAAATGAAGCCCATATCTGCAAACAACAGTGGACCATACATACCTGGCAGTTGCAGATGTTAGTGCATACACTCCTCAGTATGCACAAGTCATGCTTTGCACACACACTGGATAGGAATACATTCATATATCCAAGGACAACACACTATAATAAGCCAAAAGTAGATGCACATAGTTGTGTGGAAGAGACTGACTGTGACAAGGAGCCATCAATTATAAGGCCTGTCCCACCCCACCCAGCACACAGCCAAATGGCTACAACCACATGAGGTGTAAATGTCACTCACTGTAGACATTAGCCACCAGTATCCCTCAGCATTACAGACTATGTAGTGCAAGTGCTAGCTGTGCAACATGACTGTACAAGGAAGTAGCCATCTAGCAGCTGTATACACGTACATGCAGAATATAACCCTGCGTGTGCCCACATTTGGTGTGTCAACCTCTAGATGAATGGGTTATGGCCCAGGCACACACATTGCCATCCCCATAGGTCTAATATGACACGCCTGCTGAGGTCATCCACTTTGAAATACATCCTTGGGAAAGGTGTAGCCCAGTAATCTCCAAGGTGCATCCTATAACTGTGCACTGCTGTAGTGTAATAAACTAGTTGGGTAGGAGTTCTAATCCCAGACATGGCAAGTGTGTGTGTGTGTGTGTGTGTGTGTGTGTGTGTGTGTGTGTGTGTGTGTGTGTGTGTGTGTGTGTGTGGTCTCTGTCTGTGTAGAGAGCAATGTTTTTAGGCTAGTCACACTCGCAATTCAAATGCCTTACTTTGGCAAGACTGCTGATGTCATTCACTGTGAAATGCACCTTTAGGAAAAATGTAGCCCAGTAATCTCCGTGGTGCATCCTATAACTGCATACTGCTGTAGTGTGATAAACTAGTTAGGTAGGAGTTCTAATCCCAGACATGGCAATGGTGTGTGTGTGTATGTGTGTGTCTCTGTGTAGAGAGCAATGCTTTTTAGGCTAGTCACACTCACTACAATTCAAATGCCCTACTTTGGCAAGGCTGCTGATGTCATTCACTGTGGAATACAACTTTGGGAAAGGTATAGCCCAGTAATCTACGTGGAGCATCCTCTAACTGTGTACTGCTGTAGTGTGATAAACTAGTTAGGTAGGAGGTCTAATCCCAGATATGGTAACTGTGTGTGTGTTTGTCGGTGTCCCTGTCTTTGTAGGGAGAAATGCATTTTAGGCTAGTCACACTCACTACAATTCAAATGCCCTACTTTGGCAAGGCGGCTGATGTCATTCACTGTGAAATTCACCTTTGGGGAAGGAGTACTCCACTAATCCGCATTGCACTTCCTATAACAGCGTAATGCTGTAGTGTGATATAGAACTTTGGTAGGGCTTCTATTCCCGCACATGGCAGTTGTGGATGTCTGTGTGTGTTTTTCTATGTCTGTGTAATGACCAGTGCTTTTAGGCTAGTCACACTCACAACAATTCAAATGCCCTACTTTGGCAAGCCTCCTGATGTCATTCACTGTGAAATACACCTTTGGGGAAGGAGTACTCCAGCAATCTCCATGGTGTGTCCTATAACAGTGTAATGCTGAGTGTGATATAAAAATCTGGTAGGGCTTCTATTCCCACACATGGCAGGTGTGGATGTTTGTGTGTGTATTTTTATGGCTGTGTAGGGAGCAATGCTTTTAGGCTAGTCACACTCATTAGAATTCAAATGCCCTACTTTGGCAAGCCTGCTGATGTCATTCACTGTGAAATACACCTTTGGGGAAAGAGTACTACAGTAATATCCATAGTGCATCCTATAACAGCATAATGCTGTAGTGTGATATAGAACTCTGGTGCGGGTTCCATTCCCAGACATGGCGTGTGTGTGTGTGTGTGTGTGTGTGTGTGTATGTGTGTGTGTGTGTGTGTGTGTGTGTGTGTGTGTGTGTGTGTGTGTGTGTGTGTGTGTGTGTGTGTGTATGTCTGTGTTTGTCATTCATATCCTGTGTGGAGGTGGCTGTGAGTGTGTAACAACTGGACTCATTGTGGAGTCAGTTTTGCAAATTTCTTATATGGCGGCCCTAGTATATGTCACAATGTCCACCTTACAGGGATAACAGATGTGAAATAGCCGAGAGGCTGGGGTACAAATCCATACCCCTACATGTGACATCAAGGCCTGGTGAACAAAGTTAGCAACCCTTATTATATGTATTATCCAGAGAACACTCTCAACCCATGTCTCATACACACACACTTGCCTAGGCAACAACCACTATGTTGGTAGTATCCTGCACAATGCCCACAGATAGTAACCATGGTGTGATTGCAGTGGGCTACAGAGGGTAAGGTACCCTGTCCATCAGTCCAATAGGCACATATATACAGACACTGCACCTTCCCTATGTTCCCCACTGGACACCTGCAACACCTGTGGTGCCATCAGATATGACCCACAAAGGATGTACCATTCCTTAAACACATTCCCTATATGGAAAGATGCCACTGACACCAAGGAATACCTGTATCATGCTAACAATGTAGGTGCAGGGTCAACTTGCTGTCCATTACCAGTTCCCGCCACATGAGGTCAGGACTGGCAATCCGTGTACACAACATGGGCCAGACACTCCAGGTACAGTTCCATGTGTCACTGTACATGCATGTGGGATGTGTGCACATCCCAGACACTGTCCATGTCATGGACTAAGGAACACATACATGGCAAGCTATGCACAGCAATGGCTACACACAATAGTTACCCAGGTGACTGGCTGATGAATACAATACCCACCTGTGTGGGGCAATCCAAACACTACACCCATGAGCCACACTGCAATTATCATGTGGCCTGATGCCAAGGTATACCCAACACATAGCCTTGTATAGCCATCTGACACAGTTGACCAATACACAACTGTGAAGCAATGCACCCATGCATGTCAGTACTGGCACCCTGTGTGTGGTGTATTATGCCCATGACCACATTCACACACACTACAACCCCCATTGGCATGTTGTCTGATGTCAGACACCTCCACATACCCTTTGCCCATATAACCTCCGGATAACCCCTGTGGTGCATGTGATACCTGCACAGTACTGTATTGTAGCAATCTAACTAGTGAGAAGTTGTATTCCTGACCCTACCAAGTGTGTCAATGTGTGTGGGTCCCTTAGAGAGTGTGGCTGTGTTGATGTTGTTCATGCAGACAGGCATGTGTACTATACCTACCGTATAGCTACCATATCACTGTTGCAGATGTCACACACCATCGAATATATGTTTGGAGGGCTCCTCAACATGCAACCTATGGGTCTACTATGGTTGATTGAAAACTCACTTGACTGAAAATTAAATTACTAGGACCACTTCACTGAAAGCTCACTTCACTGAAAACTCACTTGACTGAAACTCATTTAATTGAAAGTTATAAATGGCCTTTTCCCCACTGTAGTGCGATCCTGGAGTTAGTATATATAGTAAGGGGGGGTGTGGGAGACACAGCCCCCCACATTGTTGGGTGTGGAGGTTGAAGCCCCCCACATATCTTGGTTATATAGTCTCTTTTGGAAACAGTTATTCATTGCACTAGTAAGTATCACTGTGTATAGTTTAAAATGTTTATAATATGTGGGGGGCTACACCCCCCACACCCCCCTTACTTGATATACTAATTTCAGGATCGCACTACAGTGGGGAAAAGGCCATTTATAACTTTCAACAAAATGAGTTTCAATGAAATGAGTTTTCAGTGAAGGGAGCTTTCAGTGAAGTGGTCCTACTAATTTCATTTTCAGTCAAGTGAGTTTTCAATCAACCATAGTATACTCGTAATAACCCAATAACTGCATAGACACGTGATAAGAATACATATTCAGGGGTTTAATACCCTGTACTGGTAGGTGTGTGACATGCTTACATTTTACTCTCCCACCCCTCCCTGACTTATCTTTGTCTCTGTCTGCCTCTCTCATTCCTTCTCTGGTGTATGTGGAGACTTACACCTGCTTTGCTTAGGCAGCAGCATGTGCATTGTAAGTGATGCTCATGATCAGCTGATGGCCTCTGTATGAATTGCAGCCCTCCTCTAGCAGATTGCATGTGGAACAGCTGTAGTAACATTCCCATAGCCAATTGCATGGAAACACACTCCAATATCTAGGAACATCATGTTGGTGTTGGGCCTTTTCATTCACTGAGCAGGACCTAGATCTGTTGTTTGGCAAACAGCATCACACATGGATTGGAGATTTACCTCTAAAACCATACACTGTGGAAACGGGCCAACACACAGGAGGGGGATGTGCCTGACATGACTACAGAATGTAAGTGCTGCTATACTGCATTTGGAATAATGTTGGTTTAACAGTGTGTGTGTGTGTGTGTGTGTGTGTGTGTGTGTGTGTGTGTGTGTGTGTGTGTGTGTGTGTGTGTGTGTGTGGATATGGCTGTCCTACATGTTTTAATACCTGTCATGTCAATGCTATGTTTATGAGGAAACCCTCATCTGTAGGGGCATCTGCAGACTGGGCAGTGTGTTGTGCCTTTTTTGTGTGTGTTACCCACAGAGCACTTATCTGTGAACTGCAGAAGCAAATTGTGAGGATTGCAGTCAATACATGGTGACAGCCATGAGAGTTACTGACTTCATATCCCTCATAGGACGTATGCTGCAACAAACCCTGTTACAACAGTAAATGTATGAGGTTATCACAGCGACATGTCACTATTGGCCCTGTGTTTGTGCCTCCAGCCACAACTCTGTGAACCTTTGTACATATGTCAAGCAGTAAGAGGTGCATATGTTTTGTACACCATATTCATTGACATCATATCTGAGAATATGCTAGTGAGATATCAGACTGCTACACATGTTATATATAGTAGGGGTTATATTTGAGGACATAACCTGGGCATTCTGTGGTTGTGTGTACAGTACTGAGGTCTGTGTACTTATAGTGATTGTCGACAGTGTATCTGTTGTGAATATGTACCTTGGCCTGTGTACAGACTGTTGTAGATATCATTGTTCTTGGTCCTGTTCTATCTGATGTTACATGCTGCTCCACTGTATGTTACCCTATCTGCTTACATGTTTGCAGGGCCAAACACAAACATGTCCCATACCACAGACGGGCATCGGACCTCACTGTGTAGCAGCCCAGTATATGTAGGGTTAGAGTGTAAGTGGCACATGAGGCACATATGAGGATGGTGTTGATCAGATAGTCCATATACTGTAATATTACGCTAGCTTACCATATGTGGCTGTGGCTGTGTTCACTTTGGTTGTGGTTATGCACTTTCACACAGGTGTCTCTTACTCTGTGCTGTGACATGCCTGTAGAGCCTGCTATATATGCAGGTACGTGTGTATTCCCCCACAGGAAATGTAGGCCAGTGTTGGGGCAATCTGCCTGTAGCCTGCACAGTGCTTTGTTACATGCCTAGCAACTTAGTGTACTTACACAGTGAGATGGTATGTCCAGATACTTGCCAGATGTACTGCTGCCAGGCCACCATAACAGTCATGGATGTCAGACAAAGCAGTGGGATGCTGTATAGATGTATGTCACTAGCTAATGGGTAATATGTGGCCATGGCACCTCCGTACCAGTGGTTATTATGTGTCAGAACAGACAGAGGTGTGTGAATGCATAACCTATGGGGGCAAATGTATACCAGTATTTATGAGATATACCCATCTACATGGCTGTTAACATCCACATTGTCAGGGTTGGTCCACATGTCTTTCACTAAGGGGTTCTGTGTATACCTCTGGACTGACCAGAGTGTGTCAGACTGTCCACATATATTAGCCATATCTCTGCTGTAGTCCACAGGATCATTACTGTGCTAGCAGAGGTACTGTACTATAATGCCCTTAGGATGTCTGTCAGTAGTCAATGGTGCACATGTTAAAAGCAGATGTGACCTCTGACACACAACATATATGTGAAGACGATCCCTATTACAATAGCAATAGTCTAAAAATATACCTGCAATACATACCTGACACCCCCTTACACTAAGAGGTTGGGACTATTAGGCCTGAGGTAGGCTCCACTCCATGTTCAGAACATATGGTGAACATATATGTATATATAATTATTCATATATCTATATAGATATATACACATAGACATATTTACACACATAGATGGATATGTATATGTACATATATATACATATATATATATATATATATATATATATATATATATATATATATATACATATAAACACTCAGATATATACATATATAGAGCAATATATGTCTGCACATATGCAGAGATACATATGCACATATACATATGGATATGGATATCTACATATATATTGACAGTAAAAGGTATATCAGAATAGATATGTATGCACATATAATTATAGATATCTACATATATATCCACAAAAATAGGCATAGCTGTACACACAGGATGTGCATACACATATAGCTATATATATATATATATATATATATATATATATATATATATATATATATATATAGATGTACACATGGCCATATATATGTTGCACTATATAGATATGTATACAGACATATGTATGAGTATACATGTGTATGTACATGTAGATATATATCAACCTATTATATGTATATATATCCATATTCCTGTCATGTGTAAACTTCACAGTTGTGTATACCCTCCCAGATGTATCTCAACGTATGTATCTGCTATGTGTACATTATGATAAAACAACATGTGTGATGCAACAGTCATATTAATAACAAGTACTACACAACTGTGGAAGTACAGGCAATTGTGCAATACTACTCAGTATGTGTATTGACAGATATATTTGGTAAAACAACAGCTGTCTTCACAGTGGTCATGGTGTAGTGGTTAAGTGTTGTGACTATAGTGTACAGGGTCCTGGGTTCAAGACCTGCAAGGGCTGTTCATTTTGTTGCTGGGCAAAAAGAGGGCTGTCAGATACAGAGTGGTTAAGGCAGTTTTGAGCAGCTTTTAGCAGGTTTGTGCAGGTTTGCACAAAGCTAAGTGGTGCTAAGCTATGGGTAAAAGTACAGGTGCTTACACAGTGTAGGCTTCACTTACCAGTGTGCAAATCAGCTCAGCTGTTATATTGCAGAAATGTTGATACTTGCTAAGCATGGCTTAGCCATGGTAACCAGTTCACACCACCCAGTCTGATAACATAGCAAGGTAATGACATCTGTAATAAGTGTATGTAATGCCATGTAGAATACATGTGCTTATGTGCTGGCAAGGGGTGTGAGTGTCATGTGTGGGACACAGACATATATGAGGCCTGTACAGCACTGTTATCCATGTGAATGTGTTACATACAGGGGAAGTAGCCCAGTGTATGTGCTGTCACACTGGCATGTAGTGTATCATGGTGGTACTACTGTTCACAGTGCTTACCCAGGCAAGAGCAGAGTGCTAAATGTAGTACTGACAACAGGCACACCTGCAGGCATAGCTGGACTCTTGAGGCCTCCCTATTGTATCCCTGTTGTGTGAGTTGTGTCACAGTATATTACCCTACTGGTTAATGATCCGACATGTGGAATGTAACTGTAGACTACCATCTGTACAGCACATGTTAGTGAGGGCTTCTGACATGTAGTTATGGCATACATATTGTTGTCAAACTTCTATCTGTCAACACACTCATCCTACTGCATAGCTACTTGGCAAGCTGATGACTGTCAGTCCCTGTACAGATGTGCAGATGCCAGGTATCCAGCTGGGATATGTACAGGCAACCTAAGCTTGATTGACATTGGCATGTCTGTCCAGCAGTGTGTAAAAACTGGCACATATAGGAGATGACACCCTGTATGCACCACATGCCACGGGTACCTCCATTACACTACCACAGTCAACAGAACATGCTTGGGTACAGGTCTCCATCACAGACACTAACCATGTGTTGCAATGCATGTTGCATACATGTTAACTTGATCACCTCAGTGGCCATGTGCAGGAGGCACCTGGAGGATTGGCTAATGCATGTCATTCTCACCCTGAGGGTCACCACAGTAGTGTCTGTCGATTAAATTGCCTGCTGCCACATAGCAGGTGGCAAGATACCACTGTACACACAACCCCTACACAACCCATCTCTCCTTGGACAATAGCTAGTTACACAGCTATGACCACCTGCAGTGATGCACCCCTGTACTGACACATTTGTACGTGTTCATGACTGAGTATAGCAGTGTCTGTGTGTTAGCACACCTGTACTTGGCAATTCCATGAGGGCCTTCACAACCACTGCAACACCCATTGCCATAGTCAGTTGTGGCTGCTGCTGTATAGGACATTACATGTACCCTGTTAAGCTCCTCTTCATACTGGCTACATAAGCCTTGCAGTACTAGCACAACAGTGTTGTACAAATGGGTTGATAGGCATGGGATACTCATTGTCTTCTGGCAAGTTTGTGTATGTGTGCATGTCCATATATCTGTAGGGTACAGCATTCCGATGCCATGTACTCCTATTACAATACCCATTGCCATACAGTAGTACAGATAGTGTTGTTGCTGCCCATTGGTGAGGCATGACAATGCAGCACCCTACTATGCATGTGGCATGTGCATTAGATGCATATCCCTGTAGTACCACTGTTGAGGTATACTATGTGTTGTATCGCAGTCATGGCCAATGTGTGATGGTGGGTATAGAAGAGTGTCATCATGGGTTTCAGGGAGTACAATATCCACTGGGGGATGTGGGTGCTGTGTACACTGTCATTACACCAAGGCACACCCGGTAAACTTCCCATGTACCACGTTATGGTTACCACTGTCACCATCAACCTAACACGTAACTGATAACACAATCCAGGACAGTTCTGCATGTGCAGTGTGCAGCCTACCTGTAACACATTGGACACATGGTCAAGTTAATTAGCAGCAATAGGCCGTGGTCTTTCAGATGTGTGTCTGCCTGTTATGTGTCTGTTATGTGTATATGAAGGTATGTCACACTATGTATTGTCCATATACACCCATTACATCCTCCATTAGCATACTGTACATGTCTAGGGATGTTCTGCGTGTAACATGTAACCTGGGACACACCTCACCCTAAACGCTGTGTGGTATGTGCAATGTAAGCCACACACTTCAGTATCACTACATACCTATGTAGGGATCTAGTCCCAATGTTGCCGAGTAACAGTGTGCATGTATGTGGATGGGTCTACATCAGGTTGCAGGGTATACATGCCCCAGTGGGTCACCTGTCCATGTGGCACAGGCAATAACTGTTATACTAACCTGTGACATGTGTTCAACTGTACCCCAGATATGTCACAGCCATGGTGTCACCACAGTGCCATACCTCATTGTGGAATATGACTGCAGACCATCCTCATGCTGACACATGTACACCTACAACACAAATGGATAACATTATAGAGACCACAATACACCAGTGTTACTAACAGCTATAATGCATCATTGCTGGATGGCTACACTACCTGACATATATGCATTACACTTTACTCCTTACATCATGTTACACTGCAGTACTGTGGTACACTGTAGTACAGTCACTGTGTGCATCAGAACCATATTAGCCTGTCCCTGTATTGATGGTATGGATGACAGGGATGTGGCACAGGTATCATAATATGCACAGGGCATAGTCATGCTGACACATGTACACATACAACACAAATGGATAACATTATAGAGACCACAACCAACCAGTGTTACTAACAGCTATAATGCATCATTGCTGGGTGGCTACACTACCTGACATTTATGCATTACACTTTACTCCTTAGAACATGTTACACTGCAGTACTGTGGTGCACTGTAGTGCAGTCACCATGTGCATCAGAACCATATTAGCCTGTCCTTGCATTGATGGTATGGATGACAGGGATGTGACACAGGTATCATCATATGCACAGGGCATCCTCATTCTGACACATGTACACCTACAACACAAATGGATAACATTAAAGATACCACAATCAACCAGTGTTACTAACATCTATAATGCATCATTGCTGGATGGCTGCACTACCTGACATATATGCATTACACTTTACTCCTTACATATTACACTGCAGTACTGTGGTACACTGTAGTACAGTCACCGTGTGCATCAGAACCATATTAGCATGTCCCTGCATTGATGGTATGGATGACAAGGATGGGGCACAGGTATCATCATATGCACAGGGTGTGTTTTTGGTTTGCCAGAGGCTGAGCGTGGGCCATACATTTGACACCATGTGAGTGGGTGAGGGGTGTACTGAGGTGAGCTGGGCATGGTGATGTGGTGTGTGTAGGTATGGGGTTGTCCTAGGTGTGATTGTATAGTGTGTGGGTATGCATGCACACAGTTCTGTAATGTGGCTACCCTACACAGGTATTTATGGACAGCTGCAGACCATACCTGGTAACGTGTGCAGTTCACTGCCTCCGGCCATGGACACATGGACTGTGCCTGCCAGGGGTTCCATGCGCACATCCAGGTACATGTATCGATGTGCTACTCTCATCTGCCGATGACAAATGTGCAATGGTACTGGCCAGGACCATGTGCATGTGGCCTGCTGTGGTGTGGTGTGGACAGCACTGCCGGGGCTGCTACTGCCACTCCGGGAGCCTGTTGGTGTCCTAGCACATCCATGTTGACTGTCAGATGTTGGTGTTGCTGGCCTTCCTCCATGCGGCCGTCGCCACACCTCCATCACACTTTCAAGCATGGACATAGCACAGTTGATGACGGCCATCATCTCTGCATGCCATCTATCCATGAGCTTGGCATAAGCATGGATGGCAACAGACAGTTCATGGATGTTGTCGCTTACAGATGTGAGAGCAGCCCTCTGGAGCCTCATGCCCTGTCTGGTGTAATGTTCCATACGTGCCTGCACCACCATGACAGCCTGAAACATGCGCCTGCTGGTACCAGCTATGTCGCCTCTGCCAGAGGCATGATGTCCATCGGCCCTACCACGAGCACCCTGGTACATCTGCCTATATGGTGCCCTGCCACACATATGGCTATGCCTGCTGTGACCAGACACAGTAGGCATGGTTACCACACTTTCCTGTGCACTGCCACCAAAAGCCAGCTGTCGCTCCATTATGGCCACTGGTGATAGGGTATGTATAGGCATTGAAACTGTGTGCGGGGTTGGAGTGGCTGAAAGGGGGATGTCAAATGATGGCCCATTTTTGGCCCCTGACATCCTCACCTGTGCCTCAACAGTACTATCATCATCTTTGGTGTCTGTATGGACACCAACATCAGATTGCATGCAGGAGGGATCCTGACCCACCTTGCCACCTGTGGGGGAAAACAATAAATGCACTTTAAAACCTGTACAGCATTGCCTAACAGTACACACATACACCCACACACACACACACACACACACACACACACACACACACCACCATAATACCTACCTCTCTGTGACTTTACAGACAGTTCCACGTATACGTCCATGTGTACCCCATCCTGCATCACACTTGGTAACATACACACATTGATACCACTAATTAACATATCAGTCCTCTAAATGCCTACACAAGCGATCACAACACAACACCTGCTACTACATTACCTGCCTGACATGTGTGTTGTGGTTTTAGATGGCCTTACTGCTGTCATTCAGTGTTCACCCTGTGTATGTCCGGACATCATGAGTATGGCCCCTATATGTGTGGGCTACTATGTTCAATCCATAATATCATACACTGGTGTGTCATGTGTATGTAATGCTCAGTACATGCCAGATATGCTGCTCAATCAGCCTATCATGTGAAAACTGTAATATATGGATACACTCCCTGGTGTTGACTAGTACTTCCCCAATACTTCTGTAGTGCTGCATACGTGGGTTGTAGGTGACCTCTCTGCTGAATGCGATATTAAGGATGTACCTGGTGTCTACCTTCCCTCTCAATGCCTGTTCTATGCTACAGACCATATTATACTATCAGCTGTCCTGTGATTATACACATGGCAAGTGTTCCTGATGTGTAAAGTGGCAGTCCATGTCCGTGTACTGCATGATCCCAGAGGGAGGTACTGCTGTATGAACACCTTACAATTACACACATGCATACATGGCCAGCCATACAAACATGCACACATGCATCCTACATGCATCACCCTCCCTCCACTTCACCAGAGTGACCCTACAAACAAATGAACTACCCACCAGGATGCACACACACACACACACACACACACACACACACACACACACAGGTGAGGTTGCACAATGATAGTACACACAGTCCTCCTATTACCCATCTGTCAACATGCATAACATATGGTACCCAACAGCATGCAATGCAGCTATAGTCAATCCATACTAGCAACAATATACATGTGTGTGATGCATGTGCTGTGTCACTAGCTGAAGCCCTTTCTCCTGGATTCCACTGCACCCATGCACACAGTATTGCTGTGCACCTGCTCTGCACCCTGCCATGTACTGTGCACCACACATCACAGGTGCATAGCCCATTGTTGAATGTGTACTACTGTGTCGGTTATGTCAGCTTTAATGCTCACAGCCCCTATGTTTTCCAAAAACACATACCTGGGATGATATGTGGACAGATGTCATTTGTGAATGCTTGATGTCTGATTCACAGCTCTCAACATCAGCAGACCATGTATGACCAATCCAATACTCTTAGACTGACAACCATCAGAGCATACCATGGATATGGGGGTGTACACACCCTTATTGATATGATGCACCCATCCTTGATCTGCCATGGGACCACATCACCACATATCTTAACAGTACATGGTCCTAGTATGTGGCATATGTCCTGTACTTTCACATGCACTGTCTCCTGAATGTGCTAGGTGTGTGGATGCTGACCGTGATGCATACACACTATGTGGGCATATATGTGCACACCCTTATCATGACCGTTTGTCGCACCACTTGTGTGTACTACACCAGTCACTACTCCTGGCTGGGGTATACCAGCGTGGGGCATCTGCATTTGCCAGTGTATGTTCAGTCTGCCCTACACATGTCTCCCTAATCTGCATGACTGCAAGGTCTACTCATGTGCACATCCCTTGGTATTCATGCACTGTCATCACTATTGCTGTGGAGGTAGGGTTATGGCTGCTACAGGTCCTGAACCTGACTATGTGCAGATACAGTCATTATTAGATCTACAGATCCACAGATCTAACCAATTACTGCCCCATAGCTATTCTCTCACCACTCTCCAAAATACTAGAGAGATGCATTAATTCTCAAGTCTCAGATCACCTCCTTGCTAACAATCTCCTCTCCAACACGCAGCACGGTTTCTAACTTAACCATAGCACCACCACCATCTTACTCTCTTTCTCTAACACTATCCTACAAAATAAAAATTCAGGTTATCTCTCCTCAGCTACCTTTTTAGACCTCTCTAAAGCTTTTGACATGGTCCCACACAAACAACTCATCTCTCTTTTCAATAACCTATCCTTCTCTCAACCAGTCATCAACTGGTTTCAGAGTTACCTATCTGACCGCCAACAAGCAGTTGTTTGGCAGGACAATCTATCCCCCCAACTACCAGTCTCCATAGGAGTTCCCCAAGGGTCCATCCTGGGACCCCTACTCTTCACTATTTTCACCAATAATCTAGCCTCAACCACAACACATGGCACGCTCTTACAATACGCAGATGACTCAGCCATCATCTGCACAGCCCACTCCCTACCACAACTGCAAAAAGTCACACACAAAGCATTTTCTTCTATTGAAACATGGTTATCCGATGCCCAACTAATACTAAACCTAAACAAAACAAAATTACTAATCTTCCAACCCACCAAACTTACCCTAGACAGCTCTCAATTTAACATCACAGCAAAAGACAATACCACCATCCATCCTAAAGAGCACGCCAAATTACTAGGAGTAGAAATAGACAATAAACTGAACATTGACATTCACATTTCCATGACCATTAAAAAAGTGCACAAAAAACTAGGAGCATTTATGTAGAATTCAGCAACTACTTACCAAAGCAGCTAAAATTTCGGTAGCAAATTCTCATCTTATCTCTACCCTACTCTATGCCTCTCCAATATTTACTAACCTTAGACAATGCGATCTAAATAAGCTCGAAACCTGCTACAACAAAATCGCCAAATTCGCCACAGGGGCTTCCTACCGTACTTACCACTGTCTCTCACTAGCAGTACTGGGCTGGCTAGAGCTCCCCCGCCTCTTTCAATGGTACTAACTCGCACTCACCCACAAACTAATAAACCAACCACTAAAAGTCCCATCCATCCAGAATCTACTCCAACCCTACATAACCATGAGACCACTAAGATCCAGCCACAAAAACCTCCTACAGGTGACAAGAGCCATTAACTCTGCTGGAGAAGCATTATTCTCCTGCACTATAGCAAAACTCTGGAACTCCCTCCCATCCTCAATTACCTCTGTAACTTCTTGCACCCACTTTAAATCCTTACTAAAATCAAACTTCAAAACTTGCCACATATGCCCTTGCAACCCCTCCTCTAATACCATCCACTCCCCCCACCCACTGCCTCTCTCAGCCCCCTATCAACAATCTATTCTTAGCAAGCTTGGCTACTCATGTTCTCAGCTACCTACCACATAATATTAACTTCTTGTAGCAACAACTGCTAATGGCTGCTATGTACCTCAAAAACAGATTGTATCAATTGTTCTCTGATGAATCTCAACTACATTTGTAACCATGTTTAGTATATGTCACCATATTTTAAAATTTTACTATGTTCTACAGCTGTTTTACATCTGTTTTCTTCTTGTCTTGCATCCTTAACTGGACTAATGTCTATATTTAAATGCTATGTTTTTTAACTGTATAATGCAAATAATACTTAATGTGGAGCTTTTCTCCCCGGGCCTCCACTGAAAATGGACCTGTGTTCAGTCGGACTGTCCCGGTCAACAAATGTAAATAAATAAATAATAAATTAGCATCCTTAGGATCCCTGCTGCAGTACACTGGTGTGTCATGCTGACACCCCCCCCTTCAGCCATTTTTCAGATGCATGACAAGTAAGCCCTGCACATGTGTGTCACTTCGCAGTGTCCCATACACTGAACACCACATGTTACACCCTAGTTCCAGCTGATAATGTAGACCATTGTAATGCCTTATGCCACAGTGTATCTTTGCAGCAGTTACCATTGTTTTACAGGTATATACACTGGTGTCACACTGTATATGGGTGTTGTTCCATACATGTCCCTACTGTAGGCCATGTCTCCCACCATTCTGTTACTCCATGTGGACACATTCCACAATGACAGGACGTTAGTTATCAAACAGGTGTCTGACATACCCTTCCAATACCCCATCATGGTCACCCTTGTGATGCCATGCATTTCACAGCAACAATACATGCACATGTACAGCATGCATTATGGGTAGGAGTGTTATATGTGTGCATGGAATATACCATCACCATTACATGCCCGGTATTGGCATGCATCTACATAAACCATACTCACCAGCTACAGGCTGCTGCCTTGGTGGTATCCCGGAGGGACCTACATAAGAGGGTGAGAGATGCAAAGTCAGTGGCCACAACTCTAGCATTGCTACAGGGTGGGTGCAGTATTAAAATACATCAACAGTACATTTCCACAATACTACCACATATGGACATCTGTTTATCACTACTATGCAGCAACAAAATATATCTATGACATGTCAGACCTGCATGATCTACCTATACCGATGCAAATGTATACGCAACAGTGGTCTACGGATGTGCCTTGTGGTCTTACCTGCATGCTTCTCGGCCAGTGTGTGGGTGGCACCCACCTCCACAAAGATGTCTGGTGGTTGGTGGCTGGCCTGATGGGCAGGTCCCACAAGGCTGGCCAGGAGCTCCTCTACATGTGTCAGAGGGGGATGGATAGCATGGCCTCCTTCTGTGGCGAGGTGATCCCCCCGCACTAAAGCAGCACGCTGACGGTCATTGCAAAGCAGGTCAGAACAATGAGGCCAGACCTGCTCATAACTGCAGTTGTGCAGTTCAACATCATTGACCCCATGGACTAGTTCGTTCTACAGGGTGGTCCACTCCTGCTGATCATAGGCGGCCCAGCCAAACAGAATCACATAGTGCTGTATTAGTTCATCCAGCAGGATTTCATTCTTAGCTGTTGTGTAGGCTGGCAGCCTTCCATAAGACATTGTGCCTGAAAGACATAAAGATGGACACAGGTGTGAGAAAGTCATGCAGCAAGGTTACCACAGTTTTTAATAGACATCACTGTCACCCCCCACAATATCAGTGACAACTAACTGTACACACAACTCAGTAGGTATGGCTACAGCATACCTACAAGTGGGACAGATATTGTACTGTACCATGCTTTGTGCAATGTGTTTGTAGCCATGTTCCCTGTGTGAACGCTATCATTGCTGGCATGTTACAGACTATTCACCTGCATGCCATTGTCAGGGCCACAATGGTTCCATATATGCCTGTGGTATGCTTGCTATGTGTTTGCTGCACATCTGACATTCTGTGTTATTGTGGTTATCTATGCATGCTGTTGGACATGTTCTGGGATTGTGTAGACTATTACTACTGACATATGTTCTGTAACAGTGGCACAATAGCATGTATATGTACTATTGTCAAGCAGAACCACCTCTCCAAACTCATGTGCCCATGTTACCAGGCCACATCACATGTGTGACCCACCCTGGGGCTTCCTCGTGTACTGATCCAGCAATACCGCCTGGTGGAACCAACCCAGAGAATGTTGTTCCCCCACTGGGGGCACACACAGACATGTTCCTGTCCCCTGAGGACAGGTCCAGGGTCTGTTCCATAACGGGCTCCACAGACACATGTGAGATGTGCTACATCACCTAGAGGCACCCATTACACATTCACATGGCCCACATGATCCTCCTGCTCAGACTCCTGGCCAGGCACCTTCGAGGTGTGGAATGCTGTTGTGAGTAGCAGTGGGTGGGAGGCTTGTTCCCATTGTGTCCATATTGGGGCCCAAGGGGCGTCCAGATCACAGACCACACACACCATCCAGGGTGTTTACCCACCACATGTGTCACATAACACCCCTGTAGGCTGTCCTCTATATCTACCAACCCTGACCACCTCCACAAGTATACTTGACATACTTCCCCGTATTCTCATTCCATACCTCACAGACAAGGACAATGTGGTCCCAACAAGGGGTTCACATGTGACATATCTGTCCATGTTGCACACACTGACAGCTGTAGATATCTGTGTGTATTGCTATGTGTGCTGTTTCCCCACACATAGCATGCAGCTCTAAGGTAGTAATATAGGGGACGTGTATTTACATACCTATATGTTTGTGTGTGTGTTTGTATATATGTAGACATGTGCAGATAGGTATATATCTATATATGTGTAGATATATGTGATGTATATATGATACACATGGGTATCTGTATATTTGTGGGCATACATGTATACACATATATATATATATATATATATATATATATATATATATATATATATATATATATATATATATATATCGTCGCCTCATAGCAAGAGGTTCTCCCGTTCGATTCTCGGCTGGAGCACCTTCTGCGTGGAGGCTGCATGTCCTCCCCGCAGTTGAGTGGCTTTCAAAAGACATGCGTGAATGGGTGTGCCTTCGGTGAAGGTTGGGCATCGGGCTGGCACCTCTGCACCATAAAAATCAACTGCCAATCATTAGTGGACCGGAGTTCCACTGTGGCAACCCCTAACCGGGGAAAGCAGAAAGAAATAAACAACATATATATATATATATATATATATATATATATATATATATATACATATGCATGCCTATATGTGCGGTACATTCATCAGGTCCACAATCTCACAACACCTTCCTGCACAGCTGCACTGTTCTGCCTTGCTACAACACAGACAGGTGCCACATATGGAAAAAGCCTGACATTAGGGGGTATATGTAGGGCCAGATTGCAGGTAACCCTATTACACACCTATGGCATTCCTGGATGCTACAATACAGATTAACCTGAGTATCCTGCAAGAGGTGGGCTGTGAAACGCACATGTCCATTATAATGGCAGTACTCCCACCACCAGCTATTGGCCAGATATATACATACTTCCCATTACACAGCACACACTATGATGGCTTACATCTTATCAGTCAGTACTGCTCTGCACGGTTGATGGGTATGGCCCACTTCTCACAGGGATGGACTCTATTGTCTTTAGCAGTTGTTCAGCTGAACATTACAACAACACCTGAAGGCACATATAAATCATTCTGAACAACCCAAAGGCACGCACGTGGGACAAAGTGCTCGGTCCAAACCAAAGCGATAGGTAAAACAAAATGTGGACCAGCACAATGGTAAAGCAGGACAATAATTTAATTATTGCAAACAGTTAAAGCCATATAAATGGCTCACAACAAACAGACCGGTTTTGGCTATACAAAGCCTTCTTCAATGCTCATAAATTACAACAGAAAATTATGTAGCACCCAACATCCTGGTCTTAAATAGTAAAGATTTAAAGAAACATCACAAAAATAAGTATATAATGACAAATCCATTAAAATTAAATACTTATGGAAAATCTTCTGGTAGTAACTACATGTATATGTTAAAACTAAAAAGAACACCAAAATAATACTTGTAAATATGAGTATAAATGAATCAAAATGCAATATTATAAAGAAAGATTGATTGGCATAATCCACATAATTATACATGAGGATAAAGAGTATATCTTATTAATATTGTTATTGGGAAAACTCACCTCTATACATTGTTGTTGTGGAATCATAATGCCAATCAAAAGACGTGTGGATTATTGATAGCTTAGTAAGTTCACACAAACCAAATAATTGTAGACATGTTATTCTATTTCATTAAGCCCAGGTATGAACAATGCTCCTAATCTGGTTATCCACATGTTTTCCATATTATTGAGCTTCGTGTGCCAACCTACTTTAAAATTCCTATGCATTTGAATCTTGTCAATAATCACAAATTTGAAAACAGCAGTGGGGTGATTCGTAATATGTTTGTATAGGGCATTAGACAACCTTTTATTTCTGATCGCACTAAAATGTTCACTAATTCTGAGTTTAACTGGCCTGGATGTCTGACCCACATAAAAAGCAGAACAAGTACAGGTGGCCAAATAAATGACCCAATCTGAGCTGCAATCACCAAAGATGGTGATATTATAAACTTTTGATGTGTTTCTACTAGAGAATTCCTTGGTTTTTAAGATGTGTTGATAGGCACTACAATGACCACAAGGAAAACAGCCAACCAATGGATCACCAAATAACGTGGTTTGGACAGTCATCTCAGGTGTGTACCTCTTATAATGAGTAAGGCGAGAGTGTATAGTGCGTCCCCTGCGATATGAGAAAGCACATTGCTCTGGTAAAATCTCATTAAGAGATTCATGAGATTTTAATATGTCCCAGTGTCTATTGATGATTTCCCTGAATCTGGATGTGTTATTTCCATAAGTAGTTACAAGCCTGACTGGTTGGACAGAATTAGAATTGTCATCTTGTTTCAAATGTTTATATTGTAATAGATTTGAACGTGTCACATGGTTGGTCTGGTCAATAGTATTGGAGATGTGATGCTTTGTATACCCACGGTTGATAAGCCTATTAGCCAAATCTTGTCTGCAAACTTGATGTTGTTCTTGTGAAGAACATATGCGTTTCTTGCGCAAAAACTGAGATTTAGGAATATTACTGATGATGTGGCGTGGGTGAGAACTAGTTGCACGAAGCAATGCGTTATATTGAGGGAATTTTCTATGAACAGAGGTGGCCAATGTATCATCTGAAAGTCTTGAGACCACAACATCCAAAAAAACAATTTCTTGATGCTCTATGTTGACAGTAAATTGTATGTCAAAGGGATTTTACAAGTATTATTTTGGTGTTCTTTTAATTTTAACATATACATGTAGTTACTACCAGAAGATTTTCCATAAGTATTTAATTTTAATGGATTTGTCATTATATACTTATTTTTGTAATGTTTCTTTAAATCTTTACTATTTATGGGTTTGCGCCTTGCAGAGGCTGTTTATTTTGTTGCTGGGCAGAACACAGACTGTTGGATACAGAGTGATTAAGGCACTTTTAAGCAGCTGTAAGTGGGTTTGCATGGAGGTGAGCACTGCTAACTTCCAGTTACAGTTTCTTATACTCAAGTTAGCTTCTAAACTGCTTAACCTGCGCAAACAGGCTGAAACCCTCTTACTGCTGCTTAAAAGTGCTTAATCCCACTTACCCCTGTGCTGATTTCTTTAAAAGAAAAGAAAAAAGGGTTGATAGGAAAGTGGTGAAAAAGGGGCACAAAAAAGGGAAATACAGTGGGGAAAATAGCTAGGTATGTGTAGGAGGGTATAGGTCCATAGCTGCCCATTTCTTGTACAGCAATAGCTGTGCATATACACTGAATTTGGAGGTAGGTTTGGACAGTCAAACCCCTGAGAGAGGGGTGAGGACAACAATAATATGTTGCGATCCCAATTAGCCAGATTACATGTGTCCAGTGGACATGTGTGAAATGGACAGCTATGTATGGGGTGATATTTTTTTGGAGAACAGATTGCCCTTTGTTTTTTAGGTGAGAGTGGGATGTTGGGGAGGGATAGTAGGTATATTTGGGGAGGTAGGGTGGGTAGGTTAACAGGCAAGCCAAACAAGATGCATACAGGGGCAGTGTATGACACATGTGGGGGTAAACACCTTGATGGGGAGGGATGTTGGGAAATTGGAAGCCCATGAGCCCCTAGTGGAAACAGTGGGACGGAGATCCCCACCCATGGGCAGTTACTACTGCATTTTCACAGCCCTGAAGGTGTTTGTGCTGGGGGCTGAGTTGGAGAGTCAGGCTGACCCTCTAGTTGTGACACATGGCCCTTGAGCTGGTGTAGAAGATCTCCAAACTGCTGATTGAGCTCTCTACACACCACGACTTGGACATGGCCATGGGTGACAGCTTCCTGCCCGCGCCCACTCCTGGGGTGGTGAGCCCTATCCCCTGAGGTGGTTACACCCGAAGCTGGTGCAGGACCAACAGAAGAGAAGGTCCCGGGTTGGGCCCCAGACATGCTGGTGCCCGGTGCCACTGCCAGCTGAGGTGGGACAGGTGGGCCACTGGGACCCACATTCCCATACATGCTATGGTATTTATTGTGTATCATCATATGTGGGTTAGTAATAGTCAACATATTCCAGGTTTAGGTATAGCAGCATGCATAGATATTCCCATTAACCCAGACACCAGATACAGGACAGTTGCATAGCAAACGGAACACATGCATATATGGGACCACAATGGTAATAACAGCATGCAGGTACATTGATGGCACCATGCCACCAATGTTCGAGTATTTCAACATAGCAGATGCATAGAAAAACATTTAGTTAATTATCAACCAATAGGACATATGTTCCAACATAACAGTGAAGTCATCACATACCAGTTGAGGTAGGTATTTAGTTTATTGTTGGAGATATGGTGGGGGGAGATGCCAGTTAACAACTAGTATATTCCTGTAGTTCACATTACTTTCCTAGTCATTGCTGTTATCTGTACCTAACAAGTATTACTACACTACCCTATTACCTTAGTTTGGACAGTGATATGGCTGTCGTCATCTTTATACATTAACTGGGTTTACCTGCAGTATACCCCCCTTATCTGGTATACCTGGGGAGGAAATGTTTGTTAATACTAACTGTTTCTACACATACTCCCAGATTCCAGGTTGATGTTGTACATATACTTGTCCGTCTCTTTCTGCACAGACTTCGGACATGTCTTGATCACATGCAGGTGAACCGGGACATATCTAGACTATTGCCCTCTTCAACCTTTAGTGACTTACAACACTCTTATTCAGGATTTCCTACATAGTTATATTATGTAGCACAGTGTGGGTGACAGTGATCAGTGATGCCTTATTATTCAGAACAACTGCAACACTCACAATTCCATACGATACTAGAGTAAACAGTACCAGTACAGGGTATCAAGCTTTTATTCCTTGGCACAGTGTTCGTATCTGACGTACCTGTGGGATCAGTGTTTGTTAAAACTACCTGAATGTTGCCACACAAAGTGCCAGATTTCACATTAGTATTATACACATACATCTCACTCTGTTACTGTACACACTCTGGTCACAGCTTGACAACATGGGGGTGTAGATAGAACATACTTGTCTTATTACTCTCATAAAAGTTTCGGGAGTTGCTAGAGTAACAGATTTGTTCTCATAGATGTGTGGCAATTAGTTGTATTCCCTGTTTGCTGCCTAAACATCTGAGATCATCCCACTGACTTCCTACGGGGACAGGGTGACAGACATCAGATATTGGCCCATATACTGGTCATTCTGGTCTTATCTGTATAGTTGTGGGGAATGATTCTGTATGCAGCCTACTTCCACTCCCAGGATTCAGACCATGGCTGTGTCTGCTAAAACTAAAACACTGTCCATCACTGTTGCGTGTGCTATATAGATATTGCTGTATATCTTCTATTTGCTGTCTGTCTTATAATTCTCCTGTGGTTTTACATTCTGACCTTTTATTACAACACTCTTATACATGATTTCCTAGACAGTTATATTATGTAGGACAGTGTGGGTGACAGTGATGAGTAATACCGTATTATTCAGAGCAACTGCATCAGTCACAATGCCATACAATACCAAAGTAAACAGTACCAGTACAGGGTATCATTCTTTTATTTTTGGGCACAGTGTTCATATCTGACAGACCTGTGGGAGCAATGTTTGTTAGCACTACCTGAATGTTGCCACACATAGTACCAGATTCCACATTACTATTATGCACATACATTTCACTCTGTTACTGTACACACTCTGGTCACAGCTTGGCAACACGGGGGTGTAAATGGGACATACGTGGCTTATTACTCTCATAAGATTTTGGGTAGTTGCTAGAGTGCCAACTTTGTTCTCATAGATGTGTGTCAATCAGTTGTATTTCCGCGCCTATATCACATTATTGAAAGTTTACTTAATCGAATCAAAAAAGGTCTAACTTTATTGATCGATTAAAACATCAAATAATGTAAAAAAAATTAAAAAAAAAATAAATGGCATAGGTAGGGGGTCAAGCACCCCTGCACCCCCCACACCCCCTACTTAAATATACCAACTCCAAGACCACACTACATTGAGGTAAATGGAAATCTCCCCTTACATAGATTTCCGTTTACTTGCACAATGTTCTTCACTTTCGATATTGTCGTGCCGACAATATCAGACCCGATATTGTCAGCTTACGACAACGTGAAGTAGACCCGTATTTCCTGTTTGCTGCCTATATGTCTGGGATCATCCCACTGATTTCCCAAGGGGATAGGGTGACAGGCAGCAGATATGGGCCAATTTACTGGACATTCTGGACATATCTGTACAGTTGTGGGGTATGATTCTGTATGCAGACTACTACCACTCCCAGGATTCGAACCATGGCTGTGTGTGCTAAAAATACAACAGTTCATGTCTCAGGTGCATTTGCCATTTGGATTTTGTTGTCTGCCTTTTCACTGTTTTCTGTCTGTGTGTCTCTCAGTTGCAATAAATGACCTCTGGGAATTACACCAGTCATATACAGACATTCCTACACATTTTATTTATGTTGCAGTGTGGATAACATTGCTTAATACAACAGTACTATTAATTGATTGCAAATCTACATTACCATATGATACATGAGTATACACATGCAGTCCAGCAGTTAGACCTTTACTGTCAGGCTATTATGCTTTCATTTACATACAAGCTATATGAGACTCTTTCTGCCATAGTCTCCAGTGTATGCAGTACTTGCCTTAAACAATACAGTTTTTATACTGGCAATTACCTTACTAATATTTTTAGATTTATTTCCTATGACAGTACATGCAAGAGTATTACTAACCTGCCTTGCATCGCAACCTCTTCAGGCGGCAGCCATGGGCCTCCTGGTTCGCGACCCACTCACTTGCCGCTGTGAAGGACATAAGAGGAATATTTAGCCATACCTATCCATAATATGCATGAGCTGGCAATTATTACACACGTAGTGGAGTGATACTTACACACAGCTGGGACAGCCCCTGCCGACCTAGCCTCTTGGACCCACTGTTCCAAGAGTTCCCCCTTACACCACTTCAGGTTGGCATAGTGATGCCTGACCTGCTCACCAGTTTGGGGTATGCCAGTGGCACTGGTGAGGTCACGGGCAAGATGGTCCCAGGCTTCCACCTTATATTGGAAACCCTGGTACTGGCCCTGCAGCAGTTTCTGCTCATGGTCTTTGACAAGGAGTCCTGCCATGACTCTGGAGTCCTGGATGCCCCAGCGCTGCACCTAGAAGCGCACTTCCTCTCTCCTTTCTGCCATAGTGCCAGCAAGGGGAAGCTACAACCAGTTATGAGATGTATTCCCACCTGTTGGGTTTAAGTAGGGCCGAATCCTGCACTTTGCCTTGAGTGCCCAGTTTTGAAAAGGCTAAGCTATGGGCAAACTTGCTTACCTAAGGTTGGCATGGTTTAATGGGATATACCACTGGACACATTGAGTTAGCTGGCCTACACATTGCTTACACCTCCGAAGCTGGCCTGTGCAATGCTTAGTTTTGCTTAAATTTGACTTTGCATTATATTTGCTTTTTGGCATTGATTTATTATTCATTACATCTTATATATATGTGCCTGGTTTCCATGATTCATGTGTACGTACACTGTATGGGGTCCTTGTGTTTAGTAGGGGACTTCAACACTCTATTACATTTACACCTCACATCTGGGCGTACTTCAGTATTCCAGTTCACATATTTCTGTTATGTAGTAAGTTATAGAACATATGACTGTATACTGATTTCTTTTACATGTTCAGTTTGATTTTACTATAATGAGGGTTTGTTTGGTGATGCCTCACTCTTATGTACTGCTGTGATGGCTTGGTGGTTAACTACTGTGACTATAGTTTATAGGGTCCTGGGTTCAAGACCTGCAAGGCTGTTCATTTTGTTGCTGGCCAGTAAAGTGGTTGTTAGATACAGAGTGATTAAGGCACTTTTAAGTACTTTTAAGTGGGTTTGCATGGGTTTGCGTGAGGGTAAGCAATGCTAACCTCCAGTTAAATATGCTTACAGAGAATTAGCTTCAATATTGCTTAACCTGTGTGTGCATTGCTTACCCCTCATGCAAACGGGCTTAAACCCACTTGCTAGTGCTTTACATATGCTTACTCCTGCTTACTACTACTTAACAGTGCTTACACTTGCTTACTAGTACTTACTCCCGCTTACCACTGCACTAATTTAGACAGTAATGTCTAATGGTTCTTAGGAAGGTGGGGGATTTGGAAGCTGTATGGAGTTATCATTCATTACACATTTTACCCTCCATTTGTATCCATGATTCCTGTGTACATATACTATATGGGGCACATGTGATTATCTGTGGACTTTGCAACATTATGACACTGACACCTCACATCTGCATTTAATGCAATACTCCAGTTCACAAATATATGTTATTTAGTAGGTTATGCAACTAAAATATTGGTCATAACGTGATTTGACATGGAAAATGGAATTTGTTGTAGTGGGACTCAAACCAGGAATGCCTGCTTATAAGGCGAATGCTCTGCCCACTACATTATTGCTATACTGCTTAATTTTCATATATCTTCTTTGTTATCCTCTTCAGCCATTTACGCTGCATTAACCATAGCTAAGCAATGAGCAAACCTACACACCTACGGTTAGCTTTAATGGATTCATAAAAAAAAATGTTATGTTTATTTTGTTTGTATTTACTATTGCTGTTGTACATGTGGGGGATGTTGCTTCGGTTAGGCGGACACGTATGAGCGGTCTCGCTCATTTTTTTCACCTTTCTGCTGTTCTTCATTGTGGGGGCATGTATCTTCTGAGAGCTCTGCTCTCAGACATGCCCCCTGCACTCTTACACACTTCGTGTAAGATTTGGAGCTCTGGCGGTGCGCCTTCATTAATATGCATGGCATGCTGCCGTCCTGCTCCTTAATGGCCACTTCCATGCAGGACTAAGCTAGTCCTGCATGGAAGATTAGTATATCCAGTGGACTGTCTTTACATTATGTTGTCAAGGAACTTGAGGTCTAGCCTCACTATCAGACCCTCTAGTTAACAGTCTGAATTTAATTTCCTGTGTATTGGCTGAATGATATTCTTGTAGTACAAGGAATTCTCAAATATTTTCTTCAACATCTTAATCCAAAAGTATCAGGTAACTGGCACACAACTTACAAATAATGCAGTTCTTGCAATATTGTGTTAATTTCTGGGAAAAAAAAAAACATGACTTTGACTATACAGTCCTTTGTTAACAATCTAACATATTTGCAGTGTAATATAATATCCAAATCTAAAACAGCATCTCTCCCAAGGAACATTTTTTTCCAATTCATATTTGCAGTTCTGACCTGCAGGGACCTTTGGGCCTAGGAAAATAAAATCAGTCACTGCCACCACATCTCTGTGTATTTGCAGATAATGGATCGAGTCAGATGATATAATCTTCCCTTTTGAATATTACACAGCAAAACTGCTTTTGTACTTTCTACTTTCACCTTCATTAACAGGATCTTCATATTATCCTTCAATTCAGCCACCACAAATGTATTCACTGCATTTCTGAGGTTGCTGACATTTCTCTTTCTTGTTTTGATTTAAGTAACTAAATTATCTACACCAGTATTTCATGTGATATCTCCCACGGTTTCATTTCAGAATCCTGAAATATCACAATCCTGAATTTCAGAAAACTTCATAATCTGGAAGTCCAAAATCCTGAAAATCCAAAATCCTGAAAACTCAAAATCCTGAATCCTAAAAGACTGAAAACATGCAGGATACATGTACTGACTATAGAGAACACCAACCAGATTACATTCCACCAAATATAAGCAGGGGGCAAGCCCCCCTGATCACCCATGTGGGGGGGGGGGCTGCACACCCCCCTGCTACTTAAATATATCATCTCCAAGGTTGCACTTCACTACACTATTCATGGGTTATGTTGTAGTATAGCAAGTTAAAAGGGAATGTTACTAAGGTTACAACAGGCAGTCATGAACACATGTGATGGTATGTTTGCCATTTTTTTCTGTGGAATACAATCTTGGACTTTATATATTTAATTAGCAGGAGGTGGGGGGGTGCAGCCTCCCACATGGAGGGTGCAGGGGGCTTGATCCGCTGCCCATACAAGGTAAAAAGTGCTATCCTTTGTCTTGTATGTCTTCCTCTGTGTCCTTGTACTGGAATATTGTCATTCTTTGTGTCCTGTATATTTTCAATATTTTGTGATTCAGGATTTTGAGTTTTCAGGATTTTGAATTTTCTGGATTATGAAGTTCAGGATTGTAATATTTCAGGATTCTGAAGTGAAATCCTCCCTATATACAGAGACAGAGAGAAAGAGAGAGAGCGAGAGATAGCTATATATATATATATATATATATATATATATATATATATATGGGTCTACTTCATTTGCCCTAACTTCCGATTGACCGACACCCATTTGCCCGAGACCAAATGACCGAAATTTCATTTGACCGACACTTTGACTGACAAGTATTACTGGCAAGGAAATGGGATATGCCCCCTTCCCCACTGTAGTGCGACCCTGGAGTTAGAATATATAGTGAGTGGGGTGTAATTTCATATTATATTGTATAGTTTTGCTTTAATATTGCTTTGTAAAGCAAAAGTAAATGGGGCGCTTCGCCCCCACACACCCCCATTGTGGGGGGTGCCGCCCCCCCCCCCTAACTATATATTCTAACTCCAGGGTCGCACTATATTGGGGAAGGGGGCATATACCATTTACTTGCCAATAATACTTGTCGATCAAATGAAGTGTGGGACAAATGAAGTGTCGGTCAAATGAAATTTCGGTCAAATGGGGTTGGGCAAATGGGTGTCAGTCAATCGGAAGTTAGGGCAAATGAAGTAGACCCATATATATATATATATATATATATATATATATATATATATATATATATATATATATATGTTCAACGTATAAATTAAATAAACAGGTTGACAATATAAGTCCTTGTCACACTCTGTATGGCTCTCCAATTTTATTCAACTTCTTCTAAAGCCTCCAGAGACAGCAAGTTTCTGCAATATTTACAATTTCTATCCAAATGTTTTCTGGCACTCTGTCTACCACATCTAATCCCTTTAATCTGTTCTTCGCATCCACTACATATTCATAAGGAACATTGTGATTATCATATATAGCTGGCTTCGGGAAGGTAATCCTATTTTCTTTAATTTTTCCAAACTTTGCAATGAGAAGTTGATGTTCCAAGCCACAGTCAGCTCCAGCTTTTTTTTTTTTTTTTTTACTGCCTGTATAGAGATCTTCCCTCTGTCTACAAATTAGATATACACCGGGATTCATGATGCTTGTGCTAGGTGCAGGCGTAGCATAGGCAGTATAACGCCAAATATGGCCGCCGAGCGATTCAGGTACGATCCAATTCCACGTGCACTACCAGCGTATGCCAGATCTGCGCACACTCTCGGCTCATGTATGCAAATCACCCCATGCGCAGTAGTGCAGCATGCAAATGAAGGTAAATAGCGATTCATGAAGTGGTGCAGGCGTAGCGTAAGCATACAGAATTGTAAACCAAAAAAAAAAAATGGTTTACATTTTTCCAAACAGAACATCAGAGCCATGACAGCAGACCAAACTTACGTATTACAAAGTTAACATATGCCAATGACTAAATATACAGCCAATGCATAAAAAAATGCACAACACATAAAAAATAACATTTAATGTCATGGCCACACTAACACAAAGTACAACCGCAGGGCATGTGTGTGCAAACGGGAACACAAGGAAAATATATACATATGTCATAAAATTGCAATGTAACACAAATCATGATTTCACCATAATAGTCAATGGTATGCATGCTGCACCACAACCAAGCTGCAAGGGTTGCTAAGGGTCTGTGACAGTGTTCGGCGTGGTAACTATGAATTAGTAGTCAGTGCCATGCAAATGAGGCAAGTAATACTGAATCGCAAACGTCCACCGGCCTAAGGATGTACCATACGGTGCAGCACTACAACACCGAGGAGTGGTCTGGATGTATACATGACATCAGCAGTGGGGTGTGCCACCGTAGCTAAAAGCACATTGGAGCATTGCAAATCTAGGTTGCCAGTTGCTAAGCAAAGCCACAGGATAGGGGTGTGGATGTAGGCATTGCTTTGCTTAGCTGAGAGCACACATGGTGCCTGAAAGCGCATATGTACGTGGATGACAACATGCTCAAAACCCGGTAAGTGGGCGCACGAGGCACGCACCACAGCTCAAACAGGAAGGTTACGGGAAGACAATAAGGAAATGCCGCAGTAGGGTAATTGCAGTACAACTGAGTAATTAACACCTATTAACTCACAGTGGGCCATTGATGGCAGCTAACAAGGCTGCTAGTAGCAACCTGCAGAACAGGATAGCGAAGGTGTCAGATTGCAAAGAAAAGAGAACTGTCACCACAGAGCAAAGCAAACCTGCAGTAGATCGGCTATAGAACACATTTCGCAGCACAATCCTGGTTTGGGAAAGTACAAAACAAGAAAGCAGGCTGCTGGATGCATGCCCGAAAATGGGAGGGGAATCGTTAAGAAAAGTGAAGGCAAGGGCAAGAGGTGATCCACGGCAGCTAAATGTAATTCAACACCAAAGTCACCACAATAGCAGTACCTATGGTAAAACACATAAGTAAGATACCCTGCAGCTCTGATTGTACATACACACCCTAGGACATCATCAGTGTTCAAAGCACAATAGTATAAAGTGTGAAGGCACCTCACACACACACGTGTATTCCCAAACACTGCACCATCAGTGTAAACAGACAGGGAACTTTTACAATGTACTTGTTGGGAGCTGCCATAGCTGTGATTCATCACCATGTGTTGGAGACTGAAGGTGGTGTGGAGGATGATGCTGACAACCACCTCAGGCACTGGAGGAGGAGAAGACTGTTCAGACCAAGCGTAACCTACCAGGGGCTACATGATTTGGAAATAGTAGAGCATTACAGGGTGGGCAGGGACATCCTACAGCAAATTGTTGAGCTGTGCTGGCCACGCCTCAGATCCAGAAACAACAGAGGGGAACCCATCCCAGTGGACACGAAGGTATGTGTAAACTTGAGAATACTAGCCACAGGTACCTTTCAAAGGCCAACTGGAGATATCATGGGGATCTCACAGGCATCAGCATCCAGGGTACTCCACCAGTTCCTGGATGCCATGTTACCACATGCCAATGAGCATATATACTTCCCCCGAACTCAGGAGGAGTTGGCCAGCAATATCCATCTCTTCCACCATGTGGCAGACTACCCAGAGGTACTGGGTGCAATAGACTACACGTACATACATATCAAGTCACCACCTGGTGAGCATGGTAGGTGCTGCATAAACCACAAGGGATACCACTCCATCAACTGCCAGGTCATGTGCATTGCCCAGGGCATTATCACGGATGTGTGTGCTGGCAGACCTGGAAGCTACCATGACTCCCACATCTGGCATGCCTCACAGCTGTATTAGGTATTTGTCAGGGGGGACATCCCATATGGCCACCTTGTGGTGGATGCTGGCTATGCACTGGAGCCGTGGATGATGACTCCCATCAGAAATGCACACACACCCATGCAAGAACGCAATAATGAGGCACATGCACAAACCAGAATCATCATAGAGTGTGTGTTTGGGATGCTGAAATCATGGTTCTGTTGCTTGGACATATCTGGTGGAGCCTTGCAGTACTCTCCAGGCATGTGTGCCCACATCTTCATAGTATGTGCCATGCTACATAATATGATCCTGCGGAAACAGCTGCAGCAGGGACATAATGGTGAAGGCCCTCACAGCCCACCGCAATTGCCAAGGGCATCACAGGCACAGAGGGATTCAGACCATGAACACCCTGTGTCAGCCCCAGTAGGCAGATGGAGGCGTGCCCAATATGCCCATGCCTAGGCAAAGAGGGAACGTACAGCACATGCACTGACAGTGTAGGCCCCTATGGACTGACACACTTCTCCATCTGCACACACAGTAAAATGGATGGCACACACACACACGACCACCTGTAAATTGTTATGTATAGGTGGTCTACTGTGTGAATCTTACATAGGCAGCCCTCAACTACTGCACACACAACAGCTATTGGAACAAGGTAAGTCAACACCTGAACAGTAAACGAAGCTAACAGCATGTGTTGATACTGTATGTATAGGTTCCTAGGTACATCGGTAGGTACATGCCTGATTATCAGAGGCCATTCATCAGCCTAGGCAAAATGTGTCTGCTGTCGCCACCCTATCGATTAACTAACTGTCCCTCTGTGGAGCAGAGCCAATTGTGGTTTCCCTGGGTGTAACCACTGTTCCCCACCCACTCTGCAAGGATTCCCTGGTGTGTTAATGAGGGGCTCCATATAATGTAATCAGGGATGTAGTTCCAAAGCATGGGGAGTACCCATGACAGGTATCCGTCACCCCAGCATTCTCCAGTTATGGTTGTGGCAAGGTGTAGCACATTACAGTGTGTGGCTCACTGTGACATGGATTCCCATAGCTGGAGCACATCCATTAAACATCGCTTGGACATACCATTAATAGGTATCATCCATATGTAAACTAACTGAGTTACACATTTGTTTGCAGTATGGAGGAACAGCCATAGTACAGTCCACATACAAAACACCATAACACTTGTACATATCCCAGATGCTCCAGTGGTAAAGCCACTGACTGTGTCGTGCATGTTCCCGGTTCCACGACCTGCAAGGGCCGTTACGTAATTCCGATGGCACGAATAATGGATGTTGGATGCAGGTCATTAGAGCACGTTTAAGCACATGTTAGTGGGTTTATGTGCCGGCAAGTGATGGTAAGCGTCGTTTAAACATGACTACATGGATATGCGCAAAACAGGTCTAAGCTTTGCTGAATATCATGCAGATCACGGTCAAAGATGGCCAGAACAGCTGAAATCTGCATTATTCACCCTTGTACTAATAGTGCCTGCTCTGAGAGGTAAAACAACCACTGCCAGGAGTAGAACATGCAACCATGTACACAATCACCTACCACTAAGCTACCTGAGATGTACCAACGGCAGGTGTGTATTGTGATAGGATATATATATATATATATATATATATATATATATATATATATATATATATATATATATATATACATATATATAAAATATAGAGATAGAAAGGGTGATAGAGAGATATATGTCGATATATACGGATATACATATATCTGCAAATATATAGATAGGTTAACAACATGTACACAACCATGGAGGTACAAATAAATAGGATACTACCAACTACCGAATGCTTTACATACCGACACGCATAATCACGAAGTTTAAAAACTGAAAGACCACAGTACCGGAACACTAGAACCGCGAGTACTATTATCGCGATGTTAAGGGACATTTAGCTATTGCTGCTCGTGCTGCGGTCCAGGTAGGTACTGTGTTTAAGTGTATTTCTGATTGCTGTAGTGTGTGTAAGTGTGTTCTGAGTGTGGTGTGTGTTTCCATGGAACTGTAAAGTGTGTGTGTGTGTGTGTGTGTGTGTGTGTGTGTGTGTGTGTGTGTGTGTGTGTGTGTGTGTGTGTGTGCGTGTGTGTGTGTGTGTGTGTGTGTGTGTGTTTGCTTCGGAGGTAGATTATTACAGTAGGTGTGGTCATAGCATAGGCCAACTAAGTAGCTGTCTAGGGGGCCACTTTAGTGGGGGCACTTTACCAGTATTTATGTGGTGTAGGTAGACCAGGATGGGGGCACTGGGTGGTGTGGTGGGGGTGCCATTGTGCCCTTTGCCTAGGGCACCAGTAGGCCTAAGGCCGCTCCTGGGTGTGGTGTGGGGGGTGAATCCACCCACATGGGGTGTGTATGGGGCATGGCCACCTGGCCATATGTAGTGTTGGATGGTTAGTTTGGATGTGATGGCTAGCAGTGTATCTGTGTGTGCGTGGGTGTGTTCTATGTTTGTGTTAGTTCCGGGAGTTTGACTGTTGCGAGTTTGAGTGTTCGGTATTGTGTGGTTTGGGAGTCTGTGAATGGTAATGTGGTTTTTGGACGTGTGTGCATTCCTGAATCCATGGGTATGCCGTATACAGCAGTTGAAGTCTTCAAATATGTGCACAACATGGACCATAGCAATCACAAATTCCACCACGACCGAACATTATGAACAAAGGATATGGAGACTATATTATAGCAACAACCCACGCCTGGGTGTGGGTAATGCTGGATTTACCCACGGTTGTCTTTGTTTGGCCACTCGGGCTTCGTCCTCATGAACAAACCATACCAACCACGGGTAAATTCACCATTACCCACACCCAGGCATGGGTTATTGCTATAATACACTATTACAAATATGTGCTATGGACATGGACATGAGCTAAACATGGGGTTAACACCTGTCCCACCTTGTGAGGGGCAGTTCCTCTATGTGCGGTAGTGTCCTGACCAAATTGAGTAAAAATACCAATGTCCTACAATCTCGAGACATTCTGCATGTTCCATAGTGAATATAATGGTTCCATAGTGAATATAATGGTTGCATAAAATAGTCATCTGTATCTGACATACCTACATGTAACAAGAAACAGGATAAGCAAGTAAACTGCTACAAGAATATAAGCGTTTATATAGGCATATATGTAAAGTTCTATACTTTCTACTGACCGTGGGTATGTGTCGGCCTCTAAAATCCAATGTGTGTCCTGCAAATGTCCCACTATGGCCATTTGAAAAGGTGGCAACCCAAGCCAAATAGGTTCAGTCACCAACACAACTCCAATGAGTGCAAATATCTGTAACAAAAATACACGAGACAGCTTTCATGCAGCAACATTTCATTACATATCGATGTATTTCCGGAGGGATTGAAGGATCAACATCACCTGCATGCTATATAGGAATCAATTAACAATGGCTTAATGAATAAGCCTGCAATAACCATAGTATTAGTCTACTAAATGATAGGTCTTCAATTTGGGAAGGAGCCCTCACACACATATGGAATATGTATAAATTCAGTCCCCACAAACCTTTATCTGCTATGTACACCCACCTACATCTCCCCCACACCCGAAACAATTGCAATACAGACTGTAATAACATCACAAACATCCACTCACTCAATGACATCTGCAGAAGCCTTAACATACCTTGTGAGAGACACACTGTAATGGCGCTATGTGAAATCGTTGCTGTTGTACAATGGAACAGATGCCGATCTTACAGGTTTTGTTTACAATAGTCTCGTATCAGACGGTTGAGAACAGCTACACTCACATGTAGAACTACATCCTCTAGCCATCACACACAATCCACGGGGGACATGAAGTTAAAATATCTCTGTGTCTCTCCATATAGCAATTGCAATTCATCACAAACAACACATCCAGGCCGTCTTCCTCGAAGAATTCAATTATACCCCACTGTTGCCATGTAATTGGCTAATGGAGTAGCTGCACAGCTGATGTGCATGTAATCATCTAGTCCGGAACACCAATTGGTGGCAGGATACCACATGTTACTGGTATCTACGTATAAAAGGATGGCTTGCCATACATTCAAACCGTATGCACATACGAGAAAACCGTTAAAACAGAAAAGGAGTAAGACTGATATTTTCATAAACTCGGACTACTAAGAAGGTATGTAGAACACTCAGTATGTTAGTGTATGTAGTGCCTGTTCTGTATTAATGAAAGTGTACGCAATGCATATAGTGGGAAAAGGTATTATGTAGTGATGTATTGTTTAGCATAGTAATGCTTGTAGAAATTGTGTGTACTGCTGTGGGCCATAAGGTAAACACCTCATACACCACAAGGGATGCTACATAAGGGCTTTAAACACAACAATTCCACTCCAGCCGCTGTCAGTGGCAGGGTTTGTCCAACAAGTACGTGCCATAACAGGGGATAGTACATGTTGATATACTGTAACAGTAGGCATATGTATGGGCATATAACTGAGAATAACATGTCTAAGGTGGTCCTGCTGTGCAATTATGTTTTTCATTATGGGATATTGTTGCAAAAATGTGAAATGTACAGTATTGTTTGTAGATATGTCAAAAATTTTACATAGCATTACTGTTATATTATGCAAACATCAGGTATGTCTATTGGCATGTACAATACACAATAACAGGATACATATGGCTTGTAGTCACCAGACAGTGTAACAGCATGATAGCTAATTGAAATGGAAGAGCTACTCAATTATCCATGCACAAAGGACATGTAATAGCTTCATAGGTTCATAGTTAGGTACTATGCTGTCTGGCCAAGTCCATTCGTAAGCCCAACTACAGTGTTTTCACTTGCGGCACCTCCCTAGGTTAGTGTCCTGTGCCTGTGAACAGCAGAGCCATTTGTTTCCTGCACCTGTGTACAGTAGAGCCACTGCAGTGATCCCTGGCGTACATGTCTGTCTCCCATCCACCCATTGAGGTATCTCTTGAAGAGTGCTAGTGAGAGTCCCTGCCTGATGTACATAGGAATCATGTTCCAAAGCATGATGAGTGTCTGGTTCAGGAATGTATCCCTCCAGCACGTCCTAGTCATTGTTGCATTTGGGTACATATCCCAGAGCATGTTGCTCTCAGTGGCTTTTGCTTATGTTGCTTATGTGGAGCATATCCATCAATATTGTTTTGGACATGGGCCTTGTATGTTCAGCAGAGATCACCTCTGAGTATGCAGTATGCAAATGAGTACAGTTGGGGTTTCTGTAGTTGGGCTGCATATGTCATCCTTCGGAGGTCAGTAATCCTCTTGGTGTGTTAATGTTGTGGTATTTAAAGCCATTGCTGTTGTCTCATAAGGTACACCCCAAATGGGGTGTTGTACCCTTTAATGCGCTTCATAAGTCAGGTGTAGAGAGGTACAATGGCTGCCTTTGTTCCGGCTACAAACCCATTACAGATTAGGGTGGCCACGTAGAAGGATATCCACGCCACCTTGGCAATATGGTTATCAAGGGAGTGGGTGCTATCTACTTGTGCTCTAAGATCCCTTATAATGTCTTATGTATGTAGAGGACTACCACCTATGTGATAGTCAGTGGGTGATTGGTGTAATCCAAAGGGAATGTCTATGCACCTTGTGGCATGCAGCTTGAGGCCATGTTATCGACACCAGGTATCCGTCACTGTGACACCCTTATGGAGGGTGTCTGTATCAGCTGGTGAATCAATCATGGCCCCTAGTTTGCAGTCGTCTGCAAACCTATTCAGGGTAAGTCCTTCTGTGCTAGCCTGTACCTCAGAAGCATATACCAAACATGAGGGGCCCTATGACCGAGGACTGGGGTATGCCAATTATAACTGATTTACAGCAGGAACTAGGGTATGCTACCCTCACTGTGTGGGTCCTGTCCGTGAGCCACTTTGCATAACATCTCTTGACGTAGGGGTTGATGTGCAGGTGGATGTGTATGTTGACAATACCAGAATGGGGAACGGTGTTGAAAGCCATTGAGAGGATAAGGTAGGCTGTGTGGAACTCCTTACCCTCATCTACTACCTTGGTAACTGTCTCAAAGGACTCCACCAGGTTTAGGAGTCATGTTCTGGCCCTAACAAATCCAAACTGGGTGGTATCAAAGGTTTGGAGGCCACCAATGTCTCTGTGAATGAGTTCCATGATGATGTGCTCCATAGCCTTGCAGAACAGTCTAGTCAGGCATATAGGGCAATAGTTCCTCTGGTTCTTTGTGGTGCCACCTTTGTGGAGTGTGATAACTGTTGCTGTGCACCATTCAGGGGCCACAATGCCTGATACAAGGCTATTAGTGAATTTGGTGCCCAAGTGGGGAGCCATTTCGTTCTGAGGTTTGTGTAAATCACAGCCTGGGATGTTGTATGGTCACATGGATTCTGTGTTCTGGGCTTTAGAGAGCGCAGCTTGGAACTGCATAGTTGTGACCGCAGGGACTCTGCATTGTTCCTGTATAGATTTGGGCCCTTTAGGGTGTGAGAGGAGTGTAAAGTTAGCACTGAACCTATCTGCCAGAATGTTGCCAATATCAGTCGGTTCTGTAATGTTCGTGCCTAACCGCTGTATGTCAGAGCAGATGCGGATATCGCCATCGAGAGTAGTGACATATCTCCAGAACGCTTTGTGGTAGTCCTTGGAATGAGTCGCAGTAATGTTTACGTAGCTAGCTTTGGAGGATGTGATAAAGGATCTCAGATTTCTACTGAGACTGACCAGGGAGCTACCCCACCCATGGAATTGTACTCTACTTTGCAACGGTCTCCTCCTTCTGTTGTATATTATGTCCATGGCAGTGGAACCCAGAGTGGCATCCATTATCTGGTGGGTACCGTCATGGCTCTGTTTGGGATAGCATGATCCATTCAGTCGTGTAAGTGCTAATGAAGTGCAGTTGTGTATGATTCAGTGTTTGTAACTATATTGTCCATCTGCACGGGTGTCATGATGTTTACTACTGCTGTCATAAGAAGCCTGAAGTTGGCTTTGTAGAAATATTGTACTGTGTTTTCTGTGAAGGGTGTGGTGCTGAGATGTGGATAACAAGGGTGATTAGCATACGTTCGGATATGACCAACGAGGGTATAACCACAGGTGTGGAACACCAGTCACACATGTTGGTAATGTCCAGGCCTAGGATATTGTTGGCCCTGGTGTTGGTGTGGATAAGTTGATCCAGCCGATTGGAGGTTATGAATCCCAGAAAGCATTGGCCTAATGTGTCAGTACATGAGTAGGTATCCCAGTTAAATGTGGAGTACTGTCAGTCTCACATCAGTAGTTCCTGTTTGAACCCTACTTTCCAGTACACCAAGAAGTGAGGGCCGTTAACCGTGGGGTATGGTGTGGAATCCGTAGCAAGCTACAATTCGTATAGCAGTTATGGCCACAGTTAGTTGCACTTGGATTACCTCTGATGCATTGTGCTAAGCAACCAGCCTGGAGGTGTGTACATCCTTGTGAAATATGGACACACCTCCGCCGTGGGTGTTCTGGTCCTGGTTACATGACTGAAAGGTGTAGTCTGAGTAATAGCCTGTTAGTGCAGGGGTGCTCTCAGGAGCCTAGAAGCAGGTCCCAGTCACTGCAGAGATCTCAAAGTGGTCCATTACAAGGAGTGCCTCGGGTGAGTGCATTTGAGATGAAGATGTCAAGCACTGAGTAACATTATCCTCAGGTTTTGCTTGCCTGTTCCTGTTATGGTGGTGAATATGTTATTTGAACCATGTCTAAAACAGGCGCTATAGGAGCAGTAAGAGCCTTAGACATTATCCGTACTCCCAGGGTCGACAGGTGCAGGTCATCTGTGCCAAAGCATTGTGTTCTGTTGACCATGTCATTCAAAGCAGACATATACTGGATACCCTTGGAATGACACCAGAAGCATAGCCAACTGTTGAAGTGAATAATTCAATCATTGTACTGCATTATCAGTCTGGACGAATGCACAATGCTTCTCAGGGCTAGGGTGATACCTGCCTGGGCTACAAGATCGGAGAGCTATTGCATGTCTCTGTACATGTAGTCCAGGATGTTACATCTCAGGGCATTCACACTAACATGGAGAATGACAGTCATATTGTACCTGTTGAGGAGTGACCTGAGTGCAGAGGTTATGTTGTGGATTCTGTTACTCGACAGCCAGCTGAAAGTGACTATCACCTTGTGTAGCCTGCTGAATGGGAGATCAGTGTGACCGCCTATAGAGTCACCTATGACTAGTGTGTTGGGTATGTTATATCACCCTATTGGCTGTAGTTGATGGGCACACATGAGTCTATGGGCTATAAGTAATTGGTGTTGTGTTTGGTGATGGGGGCTGCCTGCATTTCTGCTTCGGAGTCCTCTGTTGCCTACACAGAGTAGTATTGAGAGGCACCAAAAATGTTGTAGTCTTACTATGTGTGGCCTGTGGTGGTGGAGATCTAGTGAGACTATGTGATGAGTGTGGTGTGGTGCAAACGTTTAACATCCCCACATGATTGTCAGGTTCAGTCTGGGTTGGAGAGAGCATTACCTCCAGCATGGCTACATATGTGCATCTCCCACAGGTTGTAGTGTTGTATGTTAGGAGGTGAGCATTGACTGTGTACACGAGACAATTGCTATATTGCCTCATGATGCCCATTTTCATTATATAGACAGGCGATAACACTGGGAATTGGCACTTGGACATGCCTGAATATTCAACTATTTCTCACTATATATGTGAGTTAAGTGTGTACAACAGCTGTTTTACTCTAAGCAAGCTGGAAATGTAAGTACAAACAGTGTTTGCCTGTAGGAAATGTGTAGGATTGAGTGCTATAGTAATTAGTAGCTCATGAAGTGCTTACATGTTCTGAACAAGTGCTGAGCATGAATAAGCAATACAGATAGGATGTCGGATAACATAAATTCACTGCCCCCCCAACAGGTACACAATCACATATCCATGAACACTACAGAGCCCCTGTAACCATAACTATGATGGTACAAGGTGCACTCAGGCTGCATGTGACCTGTCCAAATCCCTGGTTGTATCATACACATATGGTAAAACAGTTTGCTCTACACATACACATCATGTAAAACAGGTTCATGTCAGTCTGTGAAAACACTGAATGCTGCACACCAACAGTTATCACAACCCACAAAGTGGAGACACCACTCATAATGGGAGGCACTGCACTATTACCCTGCTGAGTCTGGTCTGAAAGTCCATGAACCTTAATCAACGTATATGTTGTTAGCAGTACAGATGTAGATGACAGTACGGATGATTTCACACTGCATATCATACCTGTGACAGGTCATAGGACATCATCACCCATACTATGTTCCACCTACACTCAGTATACTAGATGTACCTTTGTATGTCACAGGAGTGTTCTGCCAGTGGCCTCTTGACAGAACCAACACTACAAAAGGTGTTTGAGTGACATGTGCATATCACACCAGTGGCAGCTACAGTAAAAAAGGGTTAATGTTTTGTACTCCCCTCTCATTGTAGCCCATACCACACAGACAAATGGGAGGCATCTGCGTATGTAAGTATGTGAATGGCCATGACCTAGGAGCAATAGCTGACTCAGTGTTGTGGACAACATACAGAATGGGTTTTGTGGGTGAGGTGCGTGACATATCTGCACAATCTGACAGCTGCATATTGCATTGTCACCACTAGGTTAATAACCCTGTACCCATGAACTTCCACCTAGGCAGCGGTCAACATAATGGACACTGTGCGTAAGGGATGGTGCTGTGCAGTTTACCTCCCTGAGCTAGTGACATCACCAGGCCTATTAGGTAGTCATAAGAGGCAACCCTAGTCATGACAGGCTGCCATCCATGAGCATGGAGATCATTGTGCAGCCATACTCATCACTCAAGTGACCAATATCAGATCACATATCACCTTTAAGAGGTATTGCCCATGCTTGGATGGGTGACACCAGCCTTCACAATCCTCATCTCCACTATGCAGCATGCTGCCTACCCTGAATAAAGACATGTCCAACACTGTGATGTTGGACATGCTACACGTACATATCCTGATCTGAAATACATACATCATGGACATTCACCTTCCTAGTACAAGGATCACCACATGCTGGACAGATCCCTGTGCCATACATGTTACATACTCCTGCCATACTATGCAACCCTGTCCAGCAAAGCTGCACATTTCATCTCTGTCAGACATGGTGTGATAACCACATGGTAGATGTATCATTAACTGTCTGGATCAGTTATGTGGCACTGATTCATCTGGCGGGAACATGGCTGTCAGATAGAGCTAGAAAACCTTACATCCTATGCTCATACACAGCCCAGGGCATACACACTATTACATGACCTTGGCCGTACATGCTATAGTTGATAACCATCCCTGCAAATACCATCCGGCTAGCCATTGTCCCATGTGTATCACATGTGCAACACAGGCGATATGTGGCAGGATGTTGAACTGCTGTACAGTACCGTGTAGATGTATATGGCAAAACACATGCATGTAAAGGTTTCCGTGCGCATGTCTGCATTGTCATAGGTCATGTCTATTAAGGCAGTGTATGTGTTGATATGTGACATATACACAGCATCAAGGTCAACAGCATTAATGTGGACACATCCAGGCATGTGCTGATAGGTAAGAACACAGTACAGGCAAACAGACATGCCCACATCAAGACAGCATTCACATGGAGTATGAGCAATGTAATGAGGTGACACACATATATGGTGATAATATCCAATCCCCATTGGGTGTTACATGTGTGTGACACAAACATGTCAGTGGTGTCAGTGTCATGAAGATTTGCAAAGACAACTGTTCATATGTACTAAATGCAATGCACATGTATGTGCAGATGTATCTCTGTGCATCTCTGAGATGCTGTGACCTGTCTCCATCATTATGTCTTCCAGATATGCCTCGATCAAGACTGCCAACTTATAGCCGCTTGGAGGATGAGGCCCTCATACATATACATGCACAGATACCACATCAGGCCATAGATACAGTATATTTCCCTTGCTGCTGTTGGACATCACTGTCAGCTGTGCACCTTGTGTGTGTGGTACATAAATGTCATGTGGGACATGGTGTACTGACAAGTCTGCCATGTGTGGACACGGTTGCCAGGCAGCTAAGAAATGTTAGCAGTTGTGCAGGGGTGTCATACGTATGTCCTTCAGTGACCTGTCACACATGACACATCATGGTTTAGTGTGTATACACCTCAGCGACATGGGTCACAATCCACAGTATTTATGTATTGTGTATGCACGCAGTCATGGCTATGCACTGTGTGTGTAATCCACACTGTATAGCAATAGAGACGCCCCATGATTCCATGCAATGGCACTGTGTCTGTACTTCACACTGTATAGCAATATAGATGCCTCATAATACCCTTTAATGGTCATGCACATCTGCTAAAAGTGCATTCTATCTGTAGGGCATACAGACAACACTGCAATGTGACACCATTACACTGCTGTACATGTGTCAGGACACCATTGTGTCAAACATATATGCATGTCAATGCACACGTCAGCAGATTACATATCATACTACATGTTAATGTCAAGGTCATATGCCTCACATCAGCCATGTGTACTGTTAACCTGTGCTGGTCCACATGGTGTAACACAGGGATGCATGCTTACTACCATGATTGTGTGAAATGCATGGCTTCTGCTATGACACATGCTTGCTGTTGTGTGCAACCCAGGGATGTATGATTACCACTATTAATGTCTGAGCTGCATGCCGTCTGCTGTATCACATGCATGTTGCATGCCTTCTGTCAAATCACATGCATGGTGTGTGTGTCTGTGTGTGTGTGTGTCTGTGTGTGTGTCTGTGTGTCTGTGTGTGTGTGTGTGCGTGTGTGTGTGTGTGTGTGTGTGTGTGTGTGTGTGTGTGTGTACGTCTGTGTGTGTTTCTCTATTGTAATGTAGAGTCTTTGTTTGCCTTCACAGGTGATGTAGGTGCTTTACCCTCCTGTGGTCCATCTGATGTTACTTTCCCCACAGACTCTGGCAGTGATGATGAACATATGCTTGAGGTACAGGCAGGGTTGTCAGGGGCTGAATCTGTGCCATTGGTTGCCATTCCACCTATATCCCCCTCTTCCCAGCACGCAGTTCTCCTGCCAACACATACCCCATCACCATTGGCCATAGAGGAAGGACAGTTAGCGTGTGTTAGCTTGGAACAGGAACGTGTGGTGGCTACAGAAGGTGTGTATTCACACCATCATGTCAGTCAAATGACTGCAGATGTGCCACACAGGCATGTGGCCAGTGCTGCTCATAGGAGGACCTCTGGCCGACATGCACCTGCAGGACAGAGTGCAGCAGCAGGTGTCACCAGATGCATGTTTCAGACTGTAATGGCCACACAGGCAAGTGCTGAATGGCAGAACAGAGAAGGGCAGAGTCTTCAGAGGGCATACATTCTTTAAACGACAACATCCAGGCATTGGCAAATGCTCAACAGCAGATTGCTGAAGTTTTGGAAAGACGATTGGGTGACATGGTTGGAATCCTTGCCCGTGGCATGACAATCCGCGAGCTTGAACATCTGGTAGTAGTGAGGTGTAGGGCACGTGGATGTAGGCCAGCTACACCACCTGGTGCAGGTCTACATGAACGATCTACCTCACATGCCTGCTCCCATAGTGGCAGTAGCAGTGCAGCTGGTGCTGCGCTGTCCACACCAGGACACAGCAGGCCACGTGGACGTGGCCCTGGATGGTCCCAATGGGGAAACAGTTCCAGTGGACATGTGTCATCAGACAGTACTGAATCTGTACCTCTGCCTGGTAGTGCCCGTGCAACCCCTGGCAGGCACAGGTCACGTGGCCGTGGCCGGACACAGTGAGCTGTAAATCCTGGTCTGTACAATCTGGAGCTGTCAATAATACCCCTGTGTAGGCCAGACACATGGCAGAACTGTGTGCACACATACACGCACACACCAGAAACATCTGTAGGGCACCGCAACACTCACATGCATAACAACCACACATGACCAATTAGATCACAGGCCCTAACCCACACACATGATGTCATCCACTGGTGTAGCCTAGGCCCCTGGCAAACATTATCACCCTGTGCATATGATGATGCCTGTGCCGCATCCCTGTCATCCACACCATCGGTGCAGGGTCATGCTCATATGGTCTGATGCATAGGGTGAACAGAATAGGGAGATAAGTGTATATTACAATTGTTGTGTACTGTTGACACGCAGCAGACATACCATGTAGTACAGGTTTAGAATGCATTGTTTTATGTTCACAGTATGTGTCTTGGTAACAACAGTAACAGCATGTTGGTAATGATGCCCTGCTTCCCTCCTTAAGGTCTAATTGCATGTGCCATTAAGTACCAGTGTTTGCGGTTTCCCATGTGTAAATGTGGACTACTCACAGGCATGTATGGCAATACCAGCATGCTATACGTAGCCACAACCTCACTGTTAGAAAAGCTGACATTCCAAAGATGTCTACACCTCTACTGATCCAGGAGCATGTGAGCTGTGTACTAAGCTACAGTGGCTAGAGACGTGACATCCATACCAGGTGACATCACAGGTACAGTTACATGGTGCGAGGGGTTTACACAGCGGTCTAGCTGATGTCAAGGGTAGAGGCCGGTTGATAGCATGAGGCATCACTGTGTAGCAGTAATACACATTCACATTACAGGATGAGAACACACAACTACACACACACACACACACACACACACACACACACACACACACACACACACACAGGTATTCGCACACATGTATTCAGACAGTAACACACCCACACTCACGGGGTCAATGACACTGTAACACACACACTTGATAGTGTTGAGGTGAGGACCCCTGCCTATGTGGTAATCACCATTACAGTACTGTGCACCCACATGATGCGACACAGAGAATGAACATGTACAGGTAGTCAATAATGCCTAAGACCGACGGCATCAACAGGGTAGTAGATTGCATCACCTGGAGGGGTTAGGGGTCCTATCTGTTCACTATGGTAGCATACATCCTCACTCCATGAACCAGACAGCCATACATACATGCACACACACACTGTGGAGTCCACAATTGAATTCACCTATGTCATGCACATACAGATAGCTAACGTGTGTGATACACACACCACCCCTGCCTATGTCTTGCTTTCTACACTGCAGTATGTACAGATCTCTACAACAGTGTACAGGGGTGTGTAACAATTGGGATGTATTCCCCACCATACGTGGCATATATGGACACACAAGCAAACACACATGGCAGTACTGTGAATCAAACACCTGCTATCTTATGATACGTATGACAGACATGCAGCAGTATTGCCCACATTACAATGTGTACCGCCTACCTTCGCAATTGTGCTGCTATATGCACATGGGAGGACTTAAGTGTTACAGGTGTCAAGTGATTTACAGTCAGTGACACCCTGACCGCTGTGTAGGTTGTATATCTTCACCTTCAATTAACAGAAACATAGCTTAGTGTTTGCACATGTTATGGTAGGACAGCTTGTGACACACCTGTGAGCTGTCTTCAGCAAACATCCATCTGCAAAGTTGGCCCACCACTTTATGTACACACATCCATCCATACCTGATGTACATCTTACCGTACTGTCAGTATTTCACCATATACAGGTGTCAATGATGGGGCTGCATTGCAACTGCATGTTGTAGTAAGACACAGATGAACTGCAAACATCAGCTATTGCACATGCATGGTAGCTGAATGCACACCACTACATGTACATGTGTGTAGGTCCTACATTCCTGTCATTTAGCCATGTTTGTATGCATTGCAATTGGTGGACATGTGTGATGACATACATGACACATGGACTGTTGTATGATATGATAGTTGCCATGGGTAACCAGTACAGAGGGAATGTTAAGTCAGTCAACATTGCTATCACACCTTATGTACTGTTAGCATTCAACAGCCATGGACCTACCTTCCATGTGCATGTGTGTAATTGCTGTAGCCACTTGTCTGCATGAAGGACAGCAAAAGCTATGCTATGTACGTATGTGTTGTGTGTGTGGCATGTACATATCCACGGCAGGTACATGTATGTCATATCCAAACATGAGTGTGTTTACTGGTGTACAGCAACAGTTATCTGTTACAGCTGTATATGACCCAAGGCCCCTGTTATGTGTATAGCCAACCTGGTTATGAACAGTGGTATCATTGCATTGCATAACACATGATGGAACCCTGTCAGTACATGGGTACTCTGCACAGTTGCTGTAGAGCTAGGTACAGTCCACTGGTCATGAGTAATATGGTGTTGTACTAATGTATGGATGTGTGTTGCTAGTCCAAGGACATGGTAATGTCTGAGGGCTACATCCTAGAATGCGGCTTTTGACACTGTGATCTGCACCTGACGCATCTGTGATGGCTTTTGAGAGTGTACTGGTCAGTACATGGGAGTGGCCTTCATGTACATGGGGACACTACCACCTGGAGCGGTCCGTAATGGTGTTATGGCCCACATGTCTGTATCTGAGGTGTACGGTGGTAGTGCTATTGTGCACAACTGAGCCTTATGCCAGGTGTTCCTCAATGCACAGATGTCAGCATTCCCCATTGTTGGATTTAGATTGTCAGCTGTGATTACGAACGCTACACATCTAGCACTGTTTAGCATACACATACAATGCAGTTGTCCTCTAGGTGTCAGGGTGTTTACCTGGTCTCAGGACATAAGTCTATGAATGGTACTATATGGGCGAAGTAGCCACTCCTGGCAGGACATCACCACGGGTAGTATTAGTGTGCCAGGTTTAGATTGGTACAGCTAAGGTGATGGACAGCAGCAGACGTTGTGTAGAAGACCGGTGTTAGATATATGTAGTGCAGCGTTCATGCTAACAATGATGACTATCGACACACTGTGCCCTTACGTGTTTAGAATCAGAGTGCATACAAGACAGCTCTTCGCTAGTAAGTGTGTGAGCATGCCCAGTACGCCATTGTGTAGATGGACACATAGTGCACTCCAAATGGACGTGTGCTACTAAGTGTGTGAGCATGCCCAGTGACACCTTGTGTCGGTTATGTGCCTCTATGTGTATGGGCATGACCACTGTAATCCTGTATAGTGATAGTGATCATCCAGGCAACAGATGACCATACCCCACTTCAGGATGGATTCCTACATTGAACACACTGGTTCACAGGTATGTACACCATAACTGCCAGCATCCATGCCGATGTCCGCATTCCTAGAAGGTCTTATTGACTGTCTTGAAAGGTGTAGTGTCTGTGGCGTGTCTCGTATCTATGTAGTGTTGTAATAGTGGTCCGTAGATAGGCAGTTGTCCTGCTCATACCACTGGTGTGTGTTTGTCTCCATCTGCCTTGGGACAGTAATATGCTTTTAGACTGCTCACACTCCATACAATCCCTATCGGCATCTGTTCCATTGTTGATGATGTCACCCACCTAGAAGTATGCCTCTGGGAGTGCTGTGATTCATTAATCTCAGTAGCACATTCTGTAACTGTGTAATGCTGTAGTGTGATAAGGTAGTTAGTTCTATGTGTTCTAATCCCAGCCCTGCCGTGTGTGTGTGTGTGTGTGTGTGTGTGTGTGTGTGTGTGTGTGTGTGTTTGTGTTTGTGTGTGTGTGTGTGTGTGTGTCTCTGTTTCCAGCTGCCTGGGGACAGAATAATGCTTTTAGACTGCTCACTCTCCAAACAATCCCTATCGGTGTCTTTTCCATTGCTGATGATGTCACCCACCTAGAAGTATGTTTCTGGGAGTGCGGAGATCCAGTAATCTCGGTAGCGCATTCTGTAACTGTGTAATGCTGTAGTGTGATAAGGTAGTTAGGTCTATGTTCTAATCCCAGCCCTGCCAATGGTGTGTGTGTGTTTCCATCTGCCTGGTGACAGAGTAATGCTTTTAGACTGCTCACTCTCCATACAAACCCTATCGGCGTCTTTTCCATTGCTGATGATGTCACTCACCTAGAAGTATGCCTCTGAGAGTACTGTGATCTAGTAATCTCGGTAGCGCGTTCTGTAACTGCATAATGCTGTAGTGTAATAAGGTAGTTCAGTCTATGTTCTAATCCCAGCCCTGCCCATTGTGTGTGTGTTTCCATCTGCCTGGGGACAGAGTAATGCTTTTAGTCTGCTCACTCTCCATACAATCCCTATCGGCGTCTTTTCCATTGCTGATGATGTCACCCACCTAGAAGTATGCCTCTGGGAGTGCTGTGATCCAATAATCTTTGTAGCGCATTCTGTAACTACATAATGCGGTAGTGTGATAGAATAGACAGGTAGGTATTCTATTCCAAGGTATGACAGGTGTGTGTGTTTGGCAGTCATATCCTATGTGTTGGTATCTGTGAGTGGCTAGCTCTAGGATGTGTTGTGTGTGTTTTGTTGTTTTCCTATATATTGTCCACAAATGTCATAATCGCCCAAGAGACTGGGTTGGCAAGACATACACATACATTCGCCAATAGGTCTGGTGAGTAAATGTCAGCAGCCCTACTCTTACCCTTAATACAGTCTGACCTGTGGCCTTAATGAAACACACTTGCCTTGATAGTAACACCACTACATAATGCAGGTGGCACATGTGGTTTCCTTTTCATTCTTGTCTAATGCTTTGGTGTCATGTGGTCCGCTGTTGTGATATAAATTCTATATCTACGTATGTGTGTGTATATGTGTGTGTGTAGATATATATATGGGTCTACCTGACAACGTCGACAGCTTAGAACACCGACAATGAGAACACCGACGCCAGAAGATCGACAACTGAGAAGACTGACGGATGAAAACACCGAAGCTGAGAACACCGACATGGGAAAAGGCTGTGTAAGTATGCAGTAGTGATGGACATTAGGGTGCGAGTAAGGTAAGTGTGCGATATTGACGGTCTGTAGGGATGGGGTGGGTTAAGTGAGTTAGGGTTTGGGCGCGGGTTAGGTAAGTGTGCGGTAGTGATAGTCTTTGGGTTAGGGGCGGATTAAGTGAGTTAGGGTTAGGGCGCGGGTTAGGTGAGTGTGCGATAGTGACAGTCTTTGGGTTAGGGGTGGATTAAGTGAGTTAGGGTTAGGGCACTGGTTAGGTAAGTGTGTGGTAGTGATAGTCTTTGGGTTAGGGGCAGGTTAAGTGAGTTAGGGTTAGGGCGCGGGTTAGGTGAGTGTGCGATAGTGACGGACCTTAGGGTTAGGGTTTGGGTTAAGGTTGTAGATAGTTGTGTATGTGAGGTTTAGTGTGGGTTTGTAAGGATTTTGGTGTGCTTGTGTTGTGTGTGTGCTTTTTGGACAGGGGATTTGTTTTGTTTGTTGATTGTCGGTATTATGGTGTGTCGGGCATGTGAGGTTTCGTGTTTGTGAACTGTCGGTTATGTGGTGTCGGTGATTTTGTTGTCGGTGTTGTGATGTGTCTGTGTTGTCAGGTAGACCCATATATATATATATATATATATATATATATATATATATATATATATATATATATATATATATATATATATGTGGACATTAGCACACATAAATCTACATGATGGAATACATGTCCTATACTATTGAATGTCTGTGCTGGATGATCTGTACGTGATCACCGCGGATGTATGTATATCTGCCATGGCTTAGTGGTAAAGCACATCGTCTGTGGTGTGCGGGGTCCCGGGTTCTTGTCGTGTAGAGACCAGTTATTTTGTTGCTGGGAAGAACAAGGGACATCAAATACGGTGATAGTAAGGCACCTTTAACCAGTTGTGTGCGGATCTGAGCGACAGTAAGCAGTGGTTATTATTTTGTAGGATCAGTATGGGTCATATAACTATGCATTAGAAGACAATACTATGCAAATGAGGTTGAAAATAGTGAATCCCTTTTATCCCCAGGGTGTGATGCAGATCCCAAGAGTGTATGTGTATAGATAGCTGGGTGCAGGACATTGAATACAGGTGAAAGCATGAGGGTAGGTGTCAGGCATACTGTACGTACACTGGAGCCCTGTGCCTCGGGATTGCTCCTGCCTTAGCACGCCTAAGCTAGGGGTGTGTCTATACCTGCCTAGTGAAATTGGGATGGACAACAGCAGTAGTGGAGTAGTCAAGGTGAACAAGCTGCACAAACAGGGGATAATTAGCACAATCGGCAGATTACATGCCCAGCCCGGCCCAGAACACTACGGTAAAGTGACCAAGCACCATACACACAGGTTTCTTTCACACTCTACACCACCGGTATATACATGCGGGGACATTTCTCAACACAATCCAAACAAATGAGAAGGGCTGCTGCAGGCAACATAGACCAACATGTGCAGGATGCTAAGGGTGGTGAGGATGTGAATGCTGCCAAACAACCCTTAGTTAGGACACAGAGAAGACTTTACAAACCCAGAGTAACCTACCAGGGGCTACATGAGCTGGAGATAGTGGAGTGCTATGGGGTGGACAGAGACCTCCTACAGCAGCTTGTTGAGCTGTGCCAGCCACACCTGACACATCGAACAGGCCGAGGGAAACCCATCCCAGTGGATACCAAGGTAATGTGTGGGCCTAGATATACTAGCCACAGGTACCTCCCAGAGCACAACTGGGGATATCATGGGGATCTCACAGGCATCTGCATCCAGTGTATTGCACCAGTTCCTAGATGCCATGTCACCACATGCCAATGAGAACATACATGTCCTCAACACACGTGAGGTGTTGACCAGCAATATGCATCTCTTCCACCAAATGGCAGACTACCATGGGGTATTGGATGCTATAGCCTGCACGCATGTATGCATCAAAGCACCATCCGGTGAGTGGGGTAGGGCCTACATTAACCGCAGGGGCATACCCGCCATCAACAGTTAGGTCGTATGCGATGGCCAGGGCATTATACTGAATGTGTGTGCTGGCTGCCCTGGAAGCTATGACGATTCCGATATATGGTATCTGATGCAGCTGAACCACACCTTTGCCAATATGGACATCCCCTACAGTCACCTAGTGGGGGATGCTGGGTAACCACTGGAGTCGTGGCTGATTACACCCATCAGCAATGCACACACACACCTGAACAACTACACCATAATGAGGCACACGCACAGGCAAGACATATAATTGAGCATGTGTTTGGGATGCTCAGGTCACAGTTCCGGTGTCTGGACACATCCGGTAGAGCCTTGCAGTATTTACCAGCTACATGCACCCAAATTGTTATGGTATGTGCTATGCTACACAATATGATCCTGTGGAAACAGTTGAGCAGGAACAGCATGGGGCAGGGCCACACAGCCCCCCACCAATGCCAAGGCCTGTACAGGCACAGTGTGACTCGGAGGAGGAACTACCTGAGCTGGACCCAGTAGGCGAAAGGAGGCGTGCACAGTATGACCTGCCCTTGGCAAAGAGGCAACACCTGGCATATGCACCGACACAGTAGGTACCCAGGGAATTTTCCCTCTCTGACTCGCACATACAGTAAAAGGGATGTCAAACATGACACTACCTGTGCTCAGCCATGTATAGGAAGTGCACTGTGTGCATCTGACATAGGCAGCCCTCCAGCACCATCCTCAGGTCTGGCACACCCTCAAGGTAAGTCAATCAACCTACCAAGTAGCAGTTGTATTAGAATGTGTTTTTACCTGTAGCTATGGTATGGATGTGAGCATACAAGGGAATTTGGTGGCCGAATGTTAGGGCAGCAGACAGTACACGTCCATAGTGGAACCATGACATCCGTAGCACATACCAGGGTCACAATAGTAGCCAGTAGTACACAGGGTGCCCTAACCCACTGCAGGTTATAGGCTGAACATCATGTGTGTCCATACAGCCCACACAAGTCTCAAACAGCTGGACAGGTGTAGACCAATACAGAAAAATTCTATACAATGACCTCTGGATATGCCCAATGGATGACCCCAACCCCCACAGATACACACACAGACTACAGCACGCCAGGCAGCTGGATGTAGGTTGTGAAGGCTAGGACGTCTGAAACCACTATGTTGGTAATTAAAGCTAGGATCTGAAGTACACTGGTATGCCTCTAGCCAGCACATTAGGTAGGTCCACACACTGAAATGGGAGTACCTGGCATACCAGTACAGTAGTAGCAAAAGTGTATAACTGTCAGCTGTGCCCCCCTTCCAACGTACACATGTGAAAGTCATGTGCGCCACCCCCGGTGCTGTGTAGGATTGTGGATACAGTTGGATGTCCCCCATGCTGTGCAGAAATGTAGCAACAGTCACTGCCACATGACCATTGGCTACCCTGCAGACACAGCATGCCACCTGTCAGTGTACAACGCAGGGGTCGGCACCACAGTACTGACTACCTGGACATGTGACACATGCGATCCAGTTGACCATACTGGGCATGCTCAAACACATGAAGGTATGATGGTAATGTTAGTCGACAACATGCGTAACAGTCGTACTGGGCATGCTCACACACTTAAACACAAGACGGTCAGGTCTGCAAACACCAGTGGTCCGGACATATCTGCCAGTACATTGCTATACTGTTGGATGACTATGCTGTATGGTATGTGTGTGGTACTGTCTATTGTCTTTATATATGCCATGGTGTATTGGTAATTCATATCAGCTTTGTGCGCAGGGTGTTGCTACCAACACTTGCAAAGGACGGTTCTTTGTTTGCGGCCAGAACAAGGCCTTTGGATACAGAGTGGGTAAGGCACATTGCAGCAGTTGGGAGTGGTTGTGTGTGGGTTTGAGCGGTGTTAAGCACTGTTGACCTCTGGTTACAGCTCCTTATACTTGTTTAGACTCCACATTTCTTTAACAGTGCAATACTCGCATACTGGTAGACAAACACGCTTACACCCGCTCGCTCCCTCACTTGCACGTGCACCAACATTGGTGCTTGCATTTTTCACTCACGCTGGGTGGGTTCAATCCCTTGTGATGCCTATTACATCAGACTACATGATTACAGTATCTAGTATGGCTGACCATTATGCGATGGCAGGCGTTCGACTGTACGGAATCGGCGGCCTGTCCAGTGACATAATCATATTATATGTGTGTTCCTCATACAATCTGCTCCCATCTGGCTGATACATGGGAACCGATACTCTGCAATGCAGTCAAGTAAATGTGTTTTGGGAAACACATCTTTCTGCCGGGTCATGCTACCGCATACCTATTGTAGGTTTTCCACCTTTTAAATTGGACGAAGTGAGACTTTAGGAGTAACACCTTTCCCACTTTGCATGGGACAGTCCCTCATTAGGCATATGTGTCATGCGAGAATAATCTAGCCATAGCAAATGTCCTGATTAGAGGACAATATTATATTCTACGTTTCTCTAATAGTTGCATGTGATGGTTATTGTATAAATGACACTTCGATATGTTATGTGAAGTAACATAAGCAACTTGACTGCTGCTAGACTAAGCTTTGACTTGTGCTAATATGTATATTTCTGTACTATGCATGGCTGTAGGTATGTTCTGACCTGGTACGTCTGACATTTCTACGGAGCAGGTCCTATAGGACTTATATGTAGAGATGTCAGATTTGGCAAGGCAACACATACCCACAGCCAGTAGAAAATTGACTACTTCACCGGTTTGCATAAGTTAAGGTTATACTTGTAGCATTATAGTTGCTAATACTGTTTCCTATAACATCTAGGTGTTTCAGATACAACAAAATCATTTTATGCAACCACTACAGACAATATATGAACTCTTTTCCTGAAATCACAGGCCATGTGCCATAACATTCAATGTTAAGTTGTCTCTCTCACCTTCATTCTTGCTGGTTGGGTTCGGAGCTGATCTTCGGCTCCGACTCTGCCATTTTCTAAAGCTCGAGAGCTATTTACTGGCTCGAGGCCTCCCTATATCCCACAATGCCTGGCACTAGATCCCCAGATCTCATTTGCTGCTTCAGCTACAAGGTTGCGCTTTACTGGTTCAGGTTGTATTCATCTTTTTGTCATAATTAGTTGTTAAATTTTAGTACATACTTCAAGCTTTTTTGTTCTTAGTAGTGTAGTACTGTTAGATTAGTTGTAGTACCTGTGTTTTCTGCCTTTTAGGAAACTCGTTTTAATTAGAGAGTTTCTCCCCACCCCCCCATCTCCCTAAAGTAGGCCGTTTAAATTAGAGGCTATCCCCTTCCCTTTTATAAATGTTTTTGCCAGTAGGAAGTAGTGTTTAGCCTTTGTAGTTTAAAGATAATTTTCTTTTTATTTTTGCTAGTATTGTTACTCTCTTTAATTTTTTGTGTGAAGGTGTGGGACTAGTGTGTGTGTGTGTGTGTGTGTGTGTGTGTGAGCATGTGTGTTTATTTACACTAGTCTAATATTATTCAGTTGGTATTCCTTTTTCTTTAGCATGTCAAAGGAAACCAAGGTATCAGGGTTCAAGAAGTGTGACTCATGCTGTCAGAAAATGTCTCTGACAGGCGGTCACACTTCTTGTGTTTATTGTTTGGGCACTCTACACCTGCATGACTCTTGCTTGGTATGTCATGCCTTTAGTCCAAGAGTCCTGCAGGAGCGTAGGAACAAGTTGATTCTCAGGGGGTTACTTAAACCCGAGGGGTCTCCGGCGAAGTCTCAGCCAGTGAAAACCACTAAGCCCACCAAGCCATCAGCTCCCAGTACAGAGCCTTCACCAGGTGGAGCATCTGCTTCTATTTCGGTTCCGGCCGGAACCGAAGTATTTAAATCTCTCTCGGCTCCGACCTTGGTGTCGGAACCATCAGGAAGCTGTAAGCGATCTAGGTCGCCATCCCTAGATTCGATTCACTTGGCTCCAGGGTCGCCCTTACTACAATCTGAACTGAGCCATCGGTCCCACTCTTCTCGGTCCTCGAGGCTATCCGATCATGACTTGGAGAGAGTGGTTAGTAGACTCCTCAAATCGCAGGCCCTGGCTAAAATGTTAACTAGCCCTCCTCATCAGGCTGTGGCTGTTCCTGTTTCTGAAGTAGTTCCTCCTCCGACTCCTCCTGCCAGTTCGGAGCTGGAGTTTGTTGGGGCTCGGATCTTGGAAACGTCGGCGGCGATGCTTCCCCTTTCGGATCCATCATCTGCTCCGATTTCTTCAATGGTTCTGTCCTTGGATGGATCTGGGCACCGAGACTCCCTCATCGGCTCCGAGGGGGTGAGTGACATCGGACCCTTGTCCGACCCCGTTCTCCCTCTAGGAGCCTCGGTGCAGGTAAGCTCGGCTCCTACATCAGCCTCGGAGACATCCCTGAGGATTCCTGTCTCTTCGAAGTGGGACCTCTCTTCTCTGCCAGACAGGGTTGCCTTCAAGGTCATGAGGAGCGTGCTGACTTCCGAGTCTGCACCTCGATCAGCCTCTTCAGCTCCTCACCCCAGGGTGCCTGCTTCGGTCTCTACCCCTCCTCCAGACCCCAAGTGAGGGGATCAAATGCTCCAGGTCACCCCACTTGGTGTATCTTCCTCTTCAGAGTCCTCACCTGAGATTTCAGAGGAGCCCCCTCGTAAGAGGAAATGTAAGAGGAAACATGTTGACTCTCCCGAGATACCGATTTGGAGGATTCGGAAGGGTCCCCAAGATCCTCCTCTGAAGATGTCTCTTTCTCAGACATCCTTGAGATCCTTAGGCAGAGGGGGAACTGGATTGCCCTTAACCCTTCTGAGGACGAGTCGGTATTCCTGGACGCGTTTGGTTCTCACCACTCCACCTCCTGGGTGTCTCCACCTTTCGATCCTTTGATGGAAGTAGTGGCTCAAAAGGCATGGTCAGCCCCGGACACACTGGAACCATCCCCCCACAGGCCAACTAAGTTTATTACGGCCCCTCAAGATAAACAGTTTTTGACAAAGGGTGTCCCTGTTGATGCCATGGTGGTAGCAGCGGCCACGAAAAAGGAGTTGGCTGACACTTCTGTACCTGTCCATCCCCCTAATAAAGAGTCTAGGATGATGGACAGATAAGGGAAGCGGATGTTTTCTTCAGCAACCTTCTCCATGTGGTCGCTGAATTACTTGTGCCACTTCACCCGCCTCCAGAGGGATCTCCTCAAGGAGCTAAGTGATATCCTTCAAGATCCATCAGCTGCGGGGGCTCAAGATAAGATTAACTCCCAGCTGGCAACTCTTAATTCTATCGTCAACTCCTCCATGCGGCTCATTTCGTATGCGGCTGATGGGGCGATTAGGGCAGCAGGCACAGGTGTGGCTTTGAGAAGACATGCCTGGATGCAGTTATGTAACTTTGCTGATCCCTTCAAGGTGTCTTTCACCAATACCCCTTTTGATGGTTCGGCTCTGTTTGGACCTCAGGTGAAAGATACCCTTACCAGGTGTGAGCAGGAAGGCAAGACTCTCTCTGCCGTGGGAGTCCATTTTTCCACTCCCTCTAGATCATACCCTAAAGGTTAGAAGAGTGGAAAGATGTGGTTCCGGAAACCCCAGGGAGCCATGCCTGATACACGTGGCGAGTTTCCCTCCAGAGGCAGAGGAGGGAACAACAATAGACGCCGCCCGCGGGGCAGAGGGGGTCCGCAGAATCAGGGCAGCAGAGAATCTTTCTCTGACAAGCCCTTCCAGCACCCCTGAGGGGCTGCCCAGCTGTCCGCCTTTGGAGGCAGTCGGGGGAAGGTTGTCTCTGTACCCAGAAGCCTGGCGTCTCATCACACGAGACAGATGGGTATGGTCTATCATATCCGGAGGTTACAAAATCCCTTTTGACCACATCCCCTTAAAATCAAACAATCCCATCCCAGATGTTCCACCCAGTCTAAGGGAACATGCAGTACAAAAAATTTCGAAACTGCTAAAAAAAGGGCCATCTAACAAGTCCCAGCAGACCAGCAAGGATCGGAATTTACTCACAGTTCTTTTTGGCACCAAAAAAGACAGGGGACTGGCGACCCATTTTGGATCTCAGCAGGCTAAACAAGTCTGTTCAAAGAACGAAGTTCCGGATGGTCACACTTCAGTCCATTCTACCCTTTTTGGGTAAGAACAATTGGATGTGCTCCATAGATCTTCAGGATGCGTACTACCATATCAAAATGGACAGGTGTTCCATAAGGTTTCTTCACTTCCGGCTGGGAGCCAGTCATTACCAGTTCAAAGCCCTGCCCTTTGGTCTCACCACAGCCCCCAGGGTGTTCACCAAATGCATGGCAGTGGTTACAACTCACCTGAGACGGCAAGGATTCCAGGTGTTTCCATATCTAGATGACTGGCTCCTTACTGCTACCACCAGACATCAGTTGCTGAGAGCCAGGGACTATACCATCCAAACATGCTCCAACCTAGGTATTTCAATAAATTTCAAAAAGTCTGCATTGTCGCCTTGTCAGTCTTTAACCTTTATAGGTGCAAGATTAAATACGAAAGATCTGTCTGCAAGACTTCCAATAGACAGAGTGGCAGACATTCGCCGACATGTACAGGTATTATTAGGATGCAGAAAGATTCAAGCCAGATTTGTCCTAAAAACCTTGGGTCTCATGGCAGCAGCGATCATATTAGTTCCCCTGGCTCGTTTTCACATGAGGATTCTCCAGTGGATGCTTCTCACTCAATGGTCCTTTCAACAACTTCCTATGTCTCACAAGATAATAATCACGCAGTCATGCAAAGACCACTTGGCTTGATAGATGGTCTCCCCATCAGTACCCCAGGGCAGACCATTTGTCCTTCCTCCTCCAGTTGCCACGGTGACCACGGATGCCTCCCTGATCGGGTGGGGCATTTTCAGGGCAGGACTGTCCAGGGCACCTGGCAACCCCACAAGTACCACTTGCACATAAATGTCTTGGAGATGAGGGCGGTGCTTTTAGCTTTGCAAGCTCTTCAGAACTCTCTACCCACTGGGACCATTGCAATTCACACAGACAATATGTCTGTAGTGTGGTACATCAACAAGCAGGACAGAACCAAGTCTTATCCCTTATGTCGAGAAGCACTCAGACTATGGCAGTGGGCGATCTCCTCTCAATGATTTCTGACAGCAACGCACATCCATGGGAAGTCCAACGTCATAGCGGACAAGCTAAGCAGAGCTATTCTCATGCCTCACGAGTGGCCTCTCAATCAGACAGTAGCGGACAAGATCTTCCACAAATGGGGTCAGCCTTGCTGCGACCTTTTCACAACTCCTCTCAACAGCAAGTGCGACAGTTTCTTCACTCTCTTCCCTCTTCCCGGACACTCCCCCAGAGATGCTCTAGTTCACGATTGGACCCAGGGACTTCTGTATGCATTCCCACCCTTTCCTCTAATTCCCAAACTAATTCAGAAAGCTACCATGCTGGGTTGCAAGATGATCCTCATTGCCCCCTATTGGCCTCGACAGATCTGGTTCCCGTTCCTGCATTGTCACCTTCTAGAGCAGGCTTGGAATCTGGACCCAGTTCCGGACCTCCTGATCCATCAGTCGGGCAGGATGCATCAATCTCTTCAGTCTCTCAACCTCACTGCTTGGTTGCTCCACTTCCAACCTTAGCCAGGCTTTCCAGTATTTCCCATTCTGTGCATGAGATTATCCTTTCTTCGCACAAACCTACAACCAGGAAGACTTATGCTAGTAAGTTGAAATGTTTCTCTTTCTGGGCAGAGGCTAGAAATATAGATCATTTTACGGCCCCTGTCCATAACGTTCTAGACTTTTTAGCAGAACTTTTTCAAGCGGGCTCACCTTCTGCCACCATTAGAGTTCAATTAGCGGCAATCTCAAATTTCCATACGGGCCTGTCAGAAACCAGCATCATGTCTCATAAGCTTTGCAAAGCTTTTCTTAAAGGAACAATTTTGCTCAGGCCTCCAGTGAGAGATCCCCCACCTCCGTGGGACTTGAATTTGATCCTAGCTTCCTTGATACTGCCTCCTTTTGAACCGGCAGCTTCCTGTTCCTTGAAATTGCTTTCTTGGAAAACCCTCTTTTTGGTGGCCATTACTTTAGTGAGGAGAGTTTCTGAACTTCAAGCCCTATGTGTTCATCCTCCTTACCTAAGTTTCCATAAGGATAGGGTTTCACTCAGGACTAATCCTTCGTTCCTTCCTAAGTTCCCCTCCGAAAATAATTTGAATCAATCCATTGATCTACCAGTTTTTTTTCCAAATGATTCCAACAAAGCTGAACACAAATTACACCAGTTGGGCGTTCATAGGCAATTACATTTCTATTTGCATAGGACTGAGCAAATAAGGAAATCTGACCAACTCATCCTGTCCTATGCGAAGGATAAGCAGGGTCGGCCAGTGTCTAAAGTAACCTTATCCAGGTGGTTGTCCTCTATTATTACCTTTATTTATCAGTTGAGGAATAAAGAACTCCCTGCTAAACCTAAAGGCCACTCTACTAGGGCTTTAGCTACGTCGGTAGCCTTTCAAGCGACACAACCAATGGAAGCCATTTGTGCGGCGGCCACATGGGCCACCCCTCATACCTTCATTTCACATTATAAATTGGATGTGGCCTCTAGGAGTAGAGCTGATTTTGGTTCCACTGTGCTCAAGAGTCTGTTCTGATGAGCCACCCAGGACTAAGGTGCTAGGGACGCTGTCCCAACCAGCAAGAATGAAGGCGAGAGAGACAACTTAACATTAAGAAGTTATGTACCTACCATAACGTTCCATGTTAGTTGTTTTCTTCTCACCTTCTTTCTTGCGTCCCACCCTCCATCCCCCTAGCCTAGATAGACTGAGAAGAGTCCTCCTACGAGTCTTGTCTCTGGCTGAGTCTTAACCGATTTATGTCCTATATCTTTTCTTTAGCCATATAGCTGAAGTCTTGCTATTGGGACAGTTGTCCTCTTGCATTGTTATGGTGTTAGGTCTTTCAAACGAGATCTAGGGATCTATCGCCAGGCATTGTGGGATATAGGGAGGCCTCGAGCCAGTAAATAGCTCTCGAGCTTTAGAAAATGGCCGAGTCAGCCAGCAAGAAAGAAGGCGAGAAGAAGACAACTAACATGGAACGTTATGGTAGGTACATAACTTCTAATTTTGCAGGACACCACTGCCCAGAGTGGAGTGTCCCTCACAAAGGTGAACAGGTGGTAACCCCAAACTATTATGCTATCATCTACCTAAGGTGGTCAGCGGAATATGCGGTTTCCGTCACTAGCAGACTTCACATATGAATGGGGGAGAATGAACACTGTATCAGGGACACTTCATAACACCCTCAGAGACACATTTAGATGATTGGTTCTATGAATCTGACACATTGACAGTCACAGGGCATATGTGTTCATTCACTTTTGTCAAGATACATGCTGTTTATGACTCATACATGTTGTCATTAGTCATTACATGCATTCCGCCACCTGTCCACCTAATATCACTAGTTCTGGAAGGGTTTAATTAGGACTGTGTTAGATTCTGATTCGTAATCACGGACATCCATGATAATCGGGTACAGGGCACTGATATATTCCCTATGTGTTCCCCCAGTGGTTTACGGACTATCCAGTAGATATGCTCTTCAGGTTTGGGAGGTATGAGCATCAGCAGTGTGCACATAGGAATATTAATTACTTCCACTGGGTGGGCCTAATACATCTCTGCCAACCAACACCTGCACACTTAGGCCCATTATCGCATACCCATGATTCACCTACCTGACACCCCTCTACAGCACTCATGACACATAGTTACTGTGAGTGCAGCTGGGGTATGAACACACCCCTACACACTGCCTACTCTACCCATCTCGGGACACATGTCATACGTTTTGTCAAACCATTTGTTATCAGACTTGCACAACCTACTGTTCCATGTACAGCTACATCCTGGCCACATCAATCATTACAGGTTGCCTAACAGAGAAATTTTTGGCGTCCCACAAGGGACCCCGTGATCCATGTTTAAAGTGTAGACCTTGCAGATCTCTCCCACTGGTACTTTCCTGCCGGTGACCTGGAAAGCAGCAGTGTATTTACCTTTCTTGCATGTCTGTATGTCTCACTGGCCTAGCTGGGGTGGTGTGGGAGGTAGAAGTTAGTTGATTGGACCTCCCACTAACATATGCCCGGTCTGAACATAAGTTACCTGTAATTGCTGTACTGTAACCTAGGTATGTACATGTTATATCTACAGTAACATATATATAAATATATATATATATATATTTGTGTGTATATGTGTGTATGTATATGTATATATATATATATATATATATATATATATATATATATATATATATATATACATATATATATATATATATATATATATGTATAGGTTTACTATTAAAATATCAAACGGCACTACGCCGACTGTACTATAGTTGAACACGGTAGTTCGAAAATAGTAATGTCGACATCAAAAAAACAATCTAGGAATGGTTTTAACATGGGTCGAGGTAGGTGTTCAGTATTATTCAGAACTACAAACATCTCCCCTACCTCATCCCATGTTAAAACACAGTCCTAGATTGTTTTTTTGTCGTCGACATTACTATTTTCGAACTTCCGTGTTCGACTATAGTACAGTCGATGTAGTGCCATTCGACATTTCAATAGTAAACCATATATATATATATATATATATATATATATATATATATATATATATATATATATGTTGTCATTAGTCATCACGTGTATTCCGCCACGTGTCCACCTAATATCACTAGTTCTGGAAGGGTTTAGGTAGGACTGTGTTACATTCTGATTTGTAATCACGGACGTCCATGATAATCGGGTACAGGGCACTGATATATTCCCTATGTGTTCTCCCAATGCTTTCTGGACTATCCAGTAGAAATGCTCTTCAGGTTTGGGAAGTATGAGATTCTGCAGTGCCCACATAGGAATATTAATTACTTCCACTGGGCGGGCCTAATACATCTCTGCCAATCAGCACCTGCACACTTAGGCCCACTATTGCATACCCATGATTCACCTAACTGACACCCCCCTACAGCACTCATGACAAATACTTACTGTGAGCACAGCTGAGTTATGAACACACCCCTACACACTGCCCACTCTCCCCGTCTCGGGACACATGTCGTACGTTTTGTCAACCCATGTGTTATTACACTTGCACAACCTACTGTTCCGTGTACAGCTACATCATGCTTGCTTCGATTACCACAGATTCGCCTGTATGGCAAATTTTTGGTGTCCCGCAACGGACCCCGTTATCCATGTTTAAAGTGTAGACCTTGCAGATCTCTTCCACTGGTACTTTCCAGCCAGTGGTTTGGAAAGCAGCGGTGTATTTACCTTTATTCTGTGTCTGTATGTCTGACCGGCCTAGCTGGGCAGTGTGGGATGTAAACGTTTGTTTATTGGACCTCCCAGTAACATATGCCTGGTCTGAACATATGTTACCCATAATTGCTGTAACGTAACCTAGTTATGTACACGTGTATATCTACAATGACATATATATATATATATATATATATATATATATATATATATATATATATATATATATATATATATATATATATATATATATATATATATATATGTATGTATATATATATATATATATATATATATATATATATATTTTTATTTATTTATTTTTTTGTGTGTATATGTGTATATATCAATATATGTTGTATGTATAAATATATATATATATATATATATATATATATATATATATATATATATAGATTTTTGCATATATATATATATATATATATATATATATATATATATATATGTATACATCTGTGTGTCCGTTGACCAATACATTTTCGGACATACACACTTACACATGCATATTAGGTTTTATCTCTGCTTCAACAGCATACTATTGCCTTAGTCATTATGACACCAACACTTCACTCTGGTTAACTTGTAATCGGTATTTAGCACGTTATACAGCGGACAGATGTCGCAATTTGTTCATGTACGGAGTACCGATGATAATTGTGATGTCATACATTGTCATTTGACCTGTTGCTCGTCTGCACAGGCTATTATTCCTGCTACTGTATTTGTTTCTGTGCACATTCATATTATTTATGTCAATAAATAGAGTGCATGTGTTACAGAGAATGTACTTCAACATATTGATGGGGTTGGGAGGTTGGCCTAATGGTTAAGGTGTTTGCCTTAAAAACATAAGGTGCAGGGTTTGAGTCTCACAAGGGATAATTGGGCTAGGCTTAAAATGGCTTGCAAGGGCAGTTAGCCTAGTACTAACCTATGAACCTATGATGTCTGCATGTGCATATGCATATATACCGATTACGTACTAGCTGACCTACACGGGCCACGTCATTGGAACTGGCGCAACCAACCCTGGCACTCCTGTATCCATAATCGCATAGCCATAGTTTCTCCACCCCACCCGTATTGAGTTTCCACGGGTAACAGCCATTATCCACCTGATATCGCAGCCATGACACACCTTTACACATTACCCTCTCCAGAGCGTAAACACATTTTGTACTGCCTCGTGTATTCACAGGGTCTCCCGCCATTTATATTTGCATATACGTGCCTTTCCTGGTGTTATGGATTACGGCCATTTGCGGGTTACATGTGTAGGTGGTCACAACATGAGCTACATTCCATCTGTGTGTAATGTAGACATAGCAGTTCAAGAATATTATGCCCACTGGTATATCCCTGCCTCTGGTGTGAATAGCAGTGCTCTACTCACTCTTGGGCAGCTTTATCTGACATATGCTGCAAGCACTATATCATACCTTAGTTGCTCTAGATTCCCTTCACAACCCTTGCGTATGCTTTATTCTTTCGGTGTTCATTCTTACAGTATATATCTATTTATCTATCTATCTATATATATATATATATATATATATATATATATATATATATATATATATATATATATTTCTTTATTTTATGTCTGTGGATATATATCTATACAAACTCACACACACACACACACACACACATATTATATATATATATATATATATATATATATATATATATATATATATATATATATATATATATATCTCTGTGTGTGTGTGTGTGTGTATATATATATATATATATATATATATATATATATATATATATATATATATATATATATATATATATATATATATATATATATATATATATATATATATATATATATATATATATATAAAGTTACATCTGTACATAACAACATACATTTGCTATGCTGGGAGCTGCTTACACCCACACAGGCACACTTGCATATGCTTATTGTGAGTTACATATGTTTACTGCCACTTCCTTGTGCTTACGTGTGCCTTATTCATTATGACAGTACCACTTTGATTGAAGGAATCTGGTTAATGGCCCCATGCGAAACACACATTCACCTTTACATGTTTAAATGTTGGCTTTACAGCACAGAGGCATTCATTACACAAGAAAATGATATGTGCTATAGTCATACTTGAACCGGGAATGCCTTTACGCTAGGCAGATGCTCTAACCACTACACTATTGGTGTTCTGCTTCATTTATATGTATACCCATGGTTCATAGCTACCCTAACATATGCCTCACCGCTTCACTTACACAGCAGGCATCCATTCACCTGCTGGGAAAACCACAGTACTACACATGCGACATTCCCTATTCCCTACTGCTCTGGACCTATGCTGCATGTTTACTCACTCAAAGGATAGTCAGAACTCCAAAGCTTATAGTCCTGGCACATACGTGTGTTTGATTGTCAGGGTGTTCATGTGGTGATCTGGGTTTAGGCGTGTCCTGCTGGTGACCGGAACTGCCCTGTACCTGTTCAAATGTCAGATGTAGCACATGGACAGAGTTGGTCCCAATTTTAACATTCTACCTGTGTTTACAGACTCATGGGTTTGGGCACCTCCGACCAGATTATTATGTTGTCACTACATAATATAGGGTGGGGGATGTTTCCACTACATAATACAGGGTGGGAGGTGTTTCCACTGGTGTTTCCCTTCACATTCATTATGAATGCTTTATTGTGACCATGTTCATTCATTCATTCATTTATATATATAATACACCTACATACCTATTTACATTTCCCATACAGTTGAATGTACACCATGCATCCCCGCTGCCTTTACCTTTACCTCCCTATATCCGAAGGATATTATTCTGGCCATCACTTATGACTTCACTACAGGTATTCAATTGTACTGTCAACAAATGTGACAGTTGGTGTACATATGTATATGGACCTCTCAAACACTCAAGGACTAATTTCAACAGTGACAGGGACAAGGCAATGACAAATCAGGGACAATCATGGACACCTCTACAATATTAGTACTATTAACTTGAAACATGTTGACAGATTCAGAGCATATGTATTAATACTTATTTTCTGAAGTTAAAAGCGTCTATTACTCTTAATCATTGTCATTATTCATTCAAGTGTCATTCATCACCTTTCCTCCAAAGGTCACTGGTTTTATGAGTGATTAAGAGACTGGCCAGTTATTGTGCAAATGCTCTGACCATTGGTAGGGTGCCACATTTTCATATGTCCAGGATGGGATATATTCTGGACACACCAGATTGTTTAGGCCAACACATACCCACGGTCAGTACAGGGTTTAGAACATTAATTATTTTCCTAGATGAGAGCCTATTACTGTAGCACTTTAGTTGCTTATTCTGTTTCTTGTACGATTTACGTATTTTACATCCAGAAATAACTGTTTTAGGCAACTGTTACATGAAATATGGTACATAGTTATTTCCTACAATCACAGGACATTTGCCATTGTATCATTCTTGGCCAGGACACCTACCCAAACAGGGACTGTCCCTCACAAAGTGGGACAGGAGGTACCCTGCTTATGTCAGCGCCTTAATCACCCTATTTCCAAGTGCCACTATGCGACTGTGTACAGTATATTTTCTCGATAATTCATGTGGGGAGACGTGCATCACGCGCAGGTGTTTGATCCCGGGTAGTAGGTTCTGCATGACCGGCAGGAGGCTGAGCAGTCTTGTGAACCACTACTGCACATACAGCTTGTGTCCAGATGTCTACAGGACTGGACATAGTGTCGTGATACCAAGTCTGATGTTTATACAGGATACTTATCCCATGATGGATATCCAAAAATTGAACAAGCAAACGACCTTCGATTTTTTTGGACTTATGAAAATGTGATAGGGTTCTACATGCAAGGGATACATAGTTTGCAATCCTGACACTGCCTAGGGTGACACTGCCTACTACATATGAGTAGTGTTCACTATGTTTAGATATGGCTGCGCCAAGCTAGTAGCCCGAGTATGGCTGGATTTGGTGGACATTCAGGAATGGGGGCGGGTTGTGTGCTGTAGAGGGGATGATGGGTATTCAATTATGCATCCAGGTGTGTTGCAGTTGGATGGCTCAGTTCCATCCAGACCATTCTGTGGGTATGTGCCAGTGACGTTTCTGTACATGTGTATCGCACATTTTACTATTCATATGTTTGTGTGATTGTGTTCTACAGTATGGCCTGTCAGGTTGTATTGTGGATGTGTATGTTTGTTCTTTGTGTTTCTTTCTGATTCACCCACTGCTCCCTCATACACCTCCAGTTCACCTATTGTGCATCCAACACAATCTTGCCTTTGTGGATTATAACATTACCCATCCGCCCCACACACATATTCCACACACTCCATCCATCCCTTCTTTGGTTGATGGCCCATGGCCTGGTCAACGGAACACATTGCATACACTACATATCTCAGGTACCTGTATGGTTGTGAGGACTACCCTAGCATTTTTCACCTTCCACATGCTGTACATCACGCACATAGGTACACGCAAATACTTATCTTTCATGACATGGTAGGTACACCCGGGTAATACCCATTCAACTTTGACACATCCCGACAAGAACAGCTTGGACCGCAAATGGGTGGATTTTGGCCGAATGCTCTGACCATTGGTAGGGTTGCCACCTTTTCATATGGCCAGGATGGGATATATTCTGGACAAAAATCAGATTCTACAGGACAACACATACCCACGGTCAGTACAACGGATAATACTTTTGTTTTATGTCTACATGTTAGCTTATTGTTGTAGCAGTTTATATGCTCCTTCTGTTTTGTTTACTTGCTTATTCTATTTCTTGTAACATGTGGTATGTTACATACGGAAATAACTATTGTATGTGACTATTACATGTGATATGAGACATAATTATGTCATACGGTCACAGGATATTTTACATTTATAATGGTTTTGGTATGGACACAACTGCCCAGCTGTGTACTGTCCCTCACAATGTGGGACAGGTGGTAACCCTGACCAGTAGGCTAGACTTAGCTATTGGCGGTGCGCTAACATGATGCGCTTCTCTTCCACTTGGTATAACTATCAACACTGCATTAGAATACAGGCACATGGTTTTAAATGTCATTTGTTTGAGGGATGGAGACTCGATATTCGCTAACGTGCATTTGTGTTTGCTTCTTAATTTTGTGTTCGCAAGAACTGTCTTGCATGCTTTGCATACATTTCAGTATCTATGGACACTGACAAGTGTGATTACTATTGCAGGCAGACTGTAATATTCAGCATTTTAGGTTGCA